>NC_048602.1:12199894-12233512 GCF_003668045.3 Cricetulus griseus | reverse complement strand
AGAGTGGTCATTCAGTGAGCTCAACCACCCCTCTAGGACTTCACACTTAATAAAGCCTCCTAGAGGGAGAAGATGGACCTGAGACTATACATATAGCTTGCATTTTGACCCTGCTTCACACACTGAGTGTGCTATATCTCAATTTTGCTTTAATTAGACACACTGAAATTGATCACTGCTTCTGTGAGTTAGGCTTAGTTATGAGCAATGACCTGACCATGGGATGGGGGAGCTGGTCAAATTAACAGCATCTGTTATTATTTGCCCAAAGAACAGACTTACCCAGGTTTGACCCCTAAGAACAAGGAGGAGCATGGGATAACTGTTTCCTCTGTTTCTACTTTTCAGGACATTGATATTCCTGTGAAATGTCACAAACCCATCAGAATAATTGGCTACTGGTTCAGGAACTTGAACATTTTCCTTCAGAAGAAGGAAATGACCATGTGACCTATCTAACTTCAGCTCCCAGGTCAAGGTACAGTTGAGTTCACATTCTATGGGACTTGGACAGTTAGTAAAGACTTGTTCTTTATCATCAAAAACACGAAATTAAGGCCAAATATTGACAAAATCTCCCCAGTGTCATCTCCCCAGTGTAAAAGCCGGGGACAAAGTTTTTGAACAAGGACTTCCTGGTACTCTCTATAAGGACCCCATGACTTCCTCATCCAGTACATGCATGAATCCCACAGTCTCTGTTAGTGTCGTGGGCAAGGTGAGAGCTTCAAGTGTCTACACTAAGGCTGAAATTCTTGTACTGAGGTATTAGTACACATTCTTCTCTCGGCAGGTGGAGACTAAGGTGAAGGGCTCTGATCTGTTTCACTTTGTCTACCCTCTCTCTTTCAGTAAGTGCCCAAACCCCAGTGTGTGGACACAATGGTGAGGGAAACAGCATGCACACCCCAGTCCTGAAAGTTCAGTGTATGAAACAGGATAGCCACACTCAACATCTGGAAGCCATAAAGGGTCACTTACTGTTTACATGGAGTTGTACATATGCTTTTTCAATTTCCCAGTCTCTGTTGAAAGTTTCTAGCATGTACCATCCTGCATCTTTATTAGTGACATCTTGGAGAAGCAGGGATCCATTGGTGTACACCGTGTCTCTTTGGCTATGTGCAAGCCCCCAGACGGTGAAACTTATGTCCCTGCTGTATTCTGCAATTTTAAAGTCATCTGTGCTGTTCAAAGATTTGTACCAGGAAAACCCTCGAAGATCTTCTGGCAGATTATGAACTAAGAGAAGAACACTTCCCCCTTCAGCAACATAGCGAGGCATTGATTCAATTGTGACTTGGGCAGAGGTGAGATCTCTACAACATGTAGAAAGTGTGGCTGGAAGAGAAAAAAAGTCATCAGTTGAAGAAGATTGGGTTGGTGGGAAGATGGCAACCTCTGTGCTGAACAGATGGATTCATCCCTCAGACTAGAGATAAAGGTGTGGGTCTGTCTATCCTTCAATGTAGAGGTCAGAAACACAACCTCCATTCTCTCAGTGCTTATGGATGTGTCATTTCCTCTGCAAGGAACTCCCTCTGTGGTTGTCTAAATGCCTTCAATCAGGCACTGTACACACTCATCACACTCATGAACAGTGCAATTTTAGATAATGCCTCCACTCAACTCTACAGACCTTTCTTTTCCAGTGTGTTATGGCTCCAGTCATGCGCTGACATCAGTTACTAGATGTGCTTTGTGCTTTGCTCTGAATCCCACTATACTAGGCTGGTTGAAGTCAGGAGAAGCCTGGTCTTCTTGGTAGGCTCAGGTCATAGAAAAGTCTCAGATACTAGGATGGCTGGCTTCATGTCAACTGGACACAAGTAAGTGTCTTTTTTAAAGAGGGATACTCAATTAGAAATGCCACTGTCGAATTGGCCTGTGAACAAGGCTGTAGTATATACTGTATATTTTTAATTAGAATTTAGTCTGGGAGAGTCTGTCTCGCTGCCTGCAGTTCCATCCCTGAGTTATTAGTCTTGGGTAATGAAAGGAAGCAGGATGACCAAGCCATGAGGATCAAGTTACTAAGCAGCACTCCTCCTTGTTCTCTGCACCAGTTCCTGGACTTTATTTAGGACACTCTCAATTTGGAGATAGCTTACTCCAGGTTTGTATAGATAGCCAAAAAGCACTAGTCCATGTTAGCTATGAGAAATAAGAATTGAGTCCTGGACAAATAATCTACAGGGATATGTGTAGTAAAGCCTGGAACATATAATAGGGACCATGGATTTCTTGGGCTCACCTCTCTTTGAGGATGCCATCATTTCCTCACATACACAGATATAAACCCAAGGTACTAGACATTATCTGACATCTTATGCTGAATTGCTTTCCATCAATGTCTTCCTTGATAGAGGGTGGAGTCACACTACAGAGTGTGATCTGTGACAGTTTGTCTCTACCTTAGGTGTCCTGCACTGACTGCTCAATTCCCAACACAGGGACACAGCAGAGAGAGGAGGTAGGCAGATAGATGCCAGGCATGACAGTCCTGTGTGTGTGAGCTGCACCCAGCACTGAACAACGATAGAGGATCACTTACTGTCTACCTGGAGCTGCACGTGTGCTACTTGCGTTTTCAGATCTGTAGTCAGAGTTCGTAGGGTATAGAATCCGTTGTCTTTCCAGAGGACGTTGTAGAACATCAGGGATCCATTCCTGAACAATGCTTCTCTACCACTGTGTGCAGGCCCTTGCACACTTGAATCTATGGCTCTTATATGTTGGGCAATTTCAAACTCCTTGAGCACAGCCAGCCCTTTGTACCAGAAAAGAGCTTGAAGATTCATTGGAAGATTGTGAACAAGTAAAAGAACATTTTCCCCTTCAGTAACATTGGGTGGCACTAATTCAATAGTAGGCGGGGCAAAAGGATGAGGGCGCCCACAGGTGAAAAGGAAGCCTGGAAGAGAAGAGAGAGATCCATCAATATTGGGACCCTCTGTACTGAGCAGCAGTGTTCATTTCTCAGTCTAGGTGTTTGGGAAAGTGTCTCCCTTTCCTACTTGGTGGAGATCAGCACATGATTTCCATGTTATCAGTATCCCCAAAATAGTCATTTTCACTATATGGCACTCTCTCCTATATGGCAGGCTCATTGCCCATTGACCCCTGCTCTCATTCATTGTAGAAGGTTGTTGGGGTGATGCCTGCCCAACCTCTATCCTTCCATGCCTCTGTCTTCAGTCTCTGACTTTTATTGCTGTTTTGTTTTTCTTGTGGTCCCAGTCAACACCCTACTTCACATTGTAGCTGCATTGTGACTTCAAGTCCACTTGAACTAGGGCCTTATAGGAATTTGTCTTATACTTATAAAAGAAAAGGCTGCCTGGAAAAAAATTTCAGATAACTGTAGAGAATCAAAAAATGAATAATGTCCTTGGAGCCTGTATGGCTATGGATTGGAATATACAGTGAATTTTTGTTTCACTTGCTTTGCTTTTGGAAACTTATTTAGAAATTACATTTGAGTCAGAGTTTGTGTGCAAGGCATGTCTCAGTGAGGGGCATGGGTGCGGGACACAGTACTCAATTGGCCTTCAGAGAAAAACCTGTTTTCCTTGATTCTGAGTTCATCAGAAAATGAAGTAAATACCTATATCCAATAAGCCATGCCACTGATCAACATCAGCTTGATTTTTTCCTTTGGGAAGCCATAACTGAGAACATCAGTCTTTAGAATGCTGTGGTCATAGTGTATAACTTTGGATAGGATCAATCTCTCCCCATTCATTTACCATGTCTTATTCACTGAGAACTTCCTGCTGCTGAGCAACTTTCAGACACTTGTCTTGTCTCCTCCAAAACTCAAGACTCCTTTCTGGTCCCTGTCCCTTTTAGGAAACTCCAGATAGTAAGTCAGTCCTCTACACTCTCAAACACTATCTCTGTGAGTTCTCAGGTTTGGGAATGAGCCCATGAGAGGTAGTGTGCAGTTTGCAGAGGGATACAGATTATTTATCCTTGGTCTCTGTGGCACTATGTGTCCTCTTTCTGCAGTTCTTCGGCTCCAGAACAGGTCCTAAACTCTGCTGTCCTTCCCCCATCTGAGCCAAGCATCTTCCTAGGAAGGAGTACCTCCAGGAGTGTCATGGGCTGTAGGTGAGTCTGTGTTCAAAACACTGCCCTGCCCTCTCTTCTCTCAGGGCTATCTCACTTCCCTCTCTTCTTCTGTCCTTGTGTTTGATTCCTCTAGAACACACTGTGAACTAGGCTAATGAGTATTCCTATGTCTTAAGAGAACAGTTGTATAATCTAGAGCTAACATCTGCTGTGTCCTGGCCTTGGTCTGTCAGTACCAAAGAGGGAATCTCTGCATTTCCTGTGAAAGCTACCACAGTCTACCCTCTGATTTCAATGTTCTTTAAAGATGGAATATACCCTCTGCAGAAAGGGGACAGAAATGTCTGTGAGGGCTCCAACGGGACCAGCTGCATGATACACAGGAAAGGGACAAAACTATTCTCACTGCAATCACTAGTCATGATTCAGATTCAGGACAAAGGTCCAGGAGCAGATGTGTCAGGAGTCTCAAATCCTGGTTGAGTGGGAATAGGAGACCTGAGTCATAGGAAGATGGTGTGGATTCTACCGTCCATGCAGAGGTACAATACAATGTTCCCATTTCCTCTGCTTACTAACCTGTGTTATGTGTCTGTCCTGGGGTTTCTGTGTTCCATTAGACTTTAGTCTAGGTGATTCCCCTAGATTATCTTTCCCTGTGCTATCTTTCCCAAAGACACTACAAAAATGGAGAACTTAACATCAATACAGTAGTTACAGGAAGCAGACAGTAGGTCTGAGAAAACAGTGTCCTTGACTTTCAAATCTGTAGTGACAGAAGTAAAGGCCAGAATAAAATGTAAGTTCCTGGTTTAGGTTAATGCTTTTCTGAATGTTGATTCTGCATCTTGCTGCCATCCCTTATAAGCACTGGTGGAACTGCAGCTCGTATTTGGGGAACTGTTGATGTCAGCAGAGGCTCTAGACATTTGTTTCCAGGGGAGAATTTCCTAAGCTGGATCCCAGAGAACAAGAACTTGTCAGGAGGACCTGCATCCCCTGTCCCTCTCCTTGGCAGCTATGACCTTCCTGGTAATTTCATAAGCACATCATAACGTTTATTTAATTGCCTGGGCATCTGTTGAACTCTGTTATTCCAGCTGAGTCTCTGGAGATGTCTGAGATCTTGAATTAACGTGGCTTTCATGACAGTGAACTAGCTGCTTACACATATCACCAGATTTCAACTGTCAAAAAGAACATTTCCCTGACACCAGGGAGTAAAAATGTATCCCTAGTAAAATTTTTCTCAGGAATACCTGGTATTGAGTCTGGGACAGAGGATGTCAACCAGAGATTCCTGTGGATCACCTTTCTGTGAGAATCCCACTGCATTTTCAACTAGGCCCACTCTCTGTCCCTTGGAGACTTTCTCAAAGATACATTATTTTCCAGAATCCCAAGGGTCTAGACAGTGTTTGATACCCTAGGCTGAGTTACCCAGTACACATCCAGCTGAGTTACCCAGTACACATCCAGCTGCCTGCAAGGAAACGTCAAATGAAAACCTGGTTTATTGAAGTTATTCTCCACTATGAGTGTCCTGCACCAAATGCTCTAACTCCAACATGAGAACACAATGCAGAGGAGATATAGTTACAGGCTAGGTTTGATGTTTCAGGTTTAGCCCATCCAGAACCCAGAGTTCACAAAGAATTACTTACTGTACACATGGAGGTACATCCTTGTTGTAGATACAATTTTTCCACTTTTATGTATTGTCCTTAGGGTATAGAATCCTTTGTCCTTCGGGGTGACATTTGTGAGCCACAGGGATCCATTGCTAAACAAAGTTTCTCTGCCACTGTATTGAGGCCCTGCCGCACTTACATTAGTGGTCAGAGTATATAGTGCAATTCCACGCCTCATTGTCTTCACGGTTTTGAACCAGGCAAAAGCTACAAGATTGTTTGGCAGATTTTTGGCACTTAGAAGAACGTTTTCCCCTTCAATCACTGGAGATGGCACTGACTCAATGGTGACTTTGGCAGTGGTGGACAGATGCCAGCAGGTTAGAAGGGAGGCTAGACATCAAGAGAGAAAAAGAATCAACATTGCTCAGTGTGTTCATTACTCAGTTTAGGTGTAAGGGTAGATATGTATTTACCCCCTTGATGGAGCTGAAGAAGATGGCTTCCACTCCTTTAAAGTCTTTAACTGTGTCCTTTCCTCTCTATGGGGTTCTTTGCTTCAGTGTCTTCCTGACTCCCCGCACAGTGTCCCGATATCCCTCCTCACATGGAGTGTTTGGTGTGGGGCACCATGCTTCTCTGACATCCTCCTCTAGAGTGTCCTTATTTTCTGACTTTTCCCTTTTCCCTTTGTGTTTCTAGACAACCTGAGTCTTCAAGTCCCAGATAATCTGATTTCTACTCCATTTCAACCAAGGTTTTGTGAGGACTTGAACTCTCAGGAAGGTTTAGTTCTTGAAAAAGACATACAACAGCGAGGAAGGAAAAGAAGGAAGGAAGGAGGGAGGGATGGATGGATGGAGGGAGGTAGGGAGGCTGAAATGAACAAAGCAGGACTGTGACCTGGATTTATCTCCATACTTTTCAGGTTTAGAAATGATGACAATAATTGTACTCAAGTGTGATTTGATGATCTCGCATTTACTTATGTATTACATGAGAGGATTTGGGAAGGACATGCCCTAACACACATGTGCCAGTCCATGCAATTTTGTTTGTGTAGAGGCACATGACCCAGTGTGCACATCTGCAAGCACATATGCCAGCTCCTGTCTGGAGGGCAAGGTTGATCTTTTAGGAGTCTCTTCTTTCAATCTACTATATGGGAGTTGAGGACTAATTTTAGGTTGTATATCAGGACACTGAACAATCTCCCTGGCCCACCCCTCTTTGATTTGTGTTTGGAGAGTAACCAGTCATGGATGGGAATTCGACTTCATAAAATGGCAGCCAATATGGCTGACTTTGAATATTAAGTGTTGGGAACAATTCATTTCCATCATCACCTCCTATCTGATGAAAGCTTGCGGCTGCTATGTCTCTGTACATCACTGTACCTTCTGCCCTATGATTGCAAACAGAAACCCTGATCTTTTTCTGGGTCTCCTTTCCTATTTACAAGACTCTATAATACTTCTGAGTTTCCCTCCCTCTACACTCAGAGAGTAGGTAGTCTTACCAGTGAGCAGAAATCCTTGCCAGAGTGTGTAGCCCTTGTAGAGAAGCACAGAGGACAAAGCCATCCTCTTACTGTGGCATCCACCTTCTGAGAAGAAGAGATTCAGCTTCAGCACAGTTGCAATTTTCAGTTGTCCTTCTCTCTCTCAGCTGAGTGTCCACCTAGACAGGGTCACCTCTCAGAATGCAGTAGGCTGTGAGTGGTGCCGTCTAGCAAAGACACTTCTCTGTCCCTTACACTTTTAGTGCCGTCCCACATAGCTTTCATGTTTTCTCTCTTTATATTTCACCTCTAAGCAACACATAGAACAAGGCTGATAAATATCTGGTGCCTTCAGAGGATAATATACCACCCCAAGGCTGACACATGCTATGTCCTGGCCTTGGGTCTTTCCGTTGTGATGAGGGAGGCTCATTCCTACCTATGTGTCCATGTGGCCCAGAGACCCAAGTGAGCATTCAGTGTACTATGTATTATTGTAGGATTTAAAAAGATGGAATTTACTTCCAACAGTACAGTCACAGAGACTACAAAGGACCCAGCTGAGTGATAACTATGGAGGAAGAGCAGTCCTTTACCACTCATATAATAAGATAAAGTTCTGACCCAGGAGAAGCCAGAGGTGACCTGTATGAAATGGAAAGAACCACAGCTCCTTTTTCCAAGGAGGATTTCATGGCAGAATTCCAGCATTTTATTGCAGGGCATCTGAAACATCTGGAACAAAAAGATTAAAGTTAGAGGTTATGACAGAATATAAGGAAAGGGAAATTCTTGTATAGAGAAGGCCATAGAATCTCTTTGAAATCTACTATAATCATACTTAAGCAGAACCCTACCACAGCTATGTTGCAGATCAATAAAAGAGTACTTTTAGAGGATGCAAAGCCCTAATCTATCACCAGCAAAACACAATCAACAACCCCAGGGTACACTCTGGGGTGCACTGAGCCTAAATATGAAAAACCTCTTTCTCTCTCCCCCTGAGATTCTCTACGCAGAAGTCCCTCTATCCAATTGTACCTAAATCTCTGGCCTTGCTATATATTCTAGGCTAGGCCAGGGTTTCCTAGCCAGCCTAGGCATCTGTTTTGTGGTTCTCTGTCCAAAATGGAGGAGTGACTGAATGTCCAAAAATTAGCTTTGTGTATGTAGGCTGTTATAGCCATGATACAACAGAATTAACTCACAGGTAATATTCAAGCTGATTGTAACTTTGATTGTCAATTATTTCGAGATTATATATCCATAGGGATCTGCGTCAGTTGTGTCACACAGAACCCTATTTCACTCAGACATTTTCAACCTTTCACCTGCTAATAGGCTTTGACAATATACCCTCAACAGGTAGGATAATTTCTGACTCTCAAGTTCTTGCATTAAGGCTACCATAATCATGCTCTATAGGGTTGGATTTGTTGCTTGTGATATTGGCCTTGGGGAACACTATCAGTTGTATGAGGAGGACAGACAGAAGATACACCCTGTGGGAAATATGATAATTACCAAGTATTCTTTCAACCACTGTTGGTCTCTCTGAACTCTGTCCTCAATTCATGTTCTTAGCGAGCTAAGTAAATGAAGACTCACAGGCACATGCAGGACTTGAGTGCTCAGAGATGGTGGACCTCCTATGCTGTGTGGGAGAAACAGTCTTTGACCCTTGTGACCTGAGCTACAGAGCTTGATGGTATATTCATAGGTCCTAGATTAGGAAAGCCATTGTCTTCTTTGATTCTAGCTGACCCTCTGCCTGCCTAACACTATGGAGTTCTTTTTCCCTCCAAGTGCAATGACCTCCACTGCTATGCCAGGACAAGTGCCAAGCAAGGCTTTGCTGTTCAAGGCTATGCTCTAGAAAGGACAAAATAAGGAACCCCATTGAGTTTTCCTGAGAAGCACCCACCATCCATCTTCAGAATATAATGTTTGTACAGAAAGTTCACACATGACACCAAGAGTGGGGCTGGCATTCAGCTAACTACCCAGACTATACAATAACATGTACCAATCTTCCCAGCTGATTGTTAGTGACTGACTTGAGTTACAGAACTCCAAATGTAAATGGTGAGAATCAGAATGATATAGGAGATTGAAGGTTATGGTGCATGTATTTAGACCAGCACAGATGTCTTAACAGGCATATATAGTTTTTTATGTTAGATTTCAGAGCTCCTGGGGCACTATATATCTTTCAATTATGGGGATACAGAGGAACTTCATTAGGTAATGAATCATTCAAACCACTTTACATTTCTCTAAGTTCCCTTGGAACTAAATGAAGCATATAGTTTGAAATGACAATTGGTCTTAGACATCTATCTTGTGTACCCTGCACAGCTTGAAAACTTGATTATTTCCTGGCAACTACAACTGTATTGATCTAGCAATCACCACTATATTCTGTTTCTGGTAAGTGTATGGTAAGTCTGATTGATCTCAATAAAATGAGGAAAGCATCAGCCTTACTGTGTTCCCTGTAACCTTACCCTGATTAATTCCTTGCCCAGCCATGAGAGGTAATCTCAGTACAGATTAAGCACAAGCACTTGAAGTATAGGGAACAGACAGGCTTGCAACAGGATGGAGCGGATTGAATGTAATTGCCTCCCATAATCTCAGGATGTGACACTATTAAGATGTGTGGCCTTGTCAGTGTAGGTGAGGTTTTATTGGAGGAAGTGCGACACTGTGAACTTTGAGATTTCTTATGGGCAGGACAATACCTATGAAGTCAGTCAACTTCCTATGGCCTGCAAGATGTAGCAATTTCAGCTCCAGTACAAGATTTGCCTGCATGCAACATGTTCTTTGCCATGATGATACTGGACTGAAACTCTGAAACTCTAAGCAAGAGTTATCAATTAAGTTTTGTCTTGGAGTTTTCATGGACATGGTGCAACTCTGCAGAAATAAAAGACCCTAACTAAGACAGAAGTTGGTAGCAGGGACTGGGTTATTGCTGTGACAGGACTGACTATGTGTTTATTTGGAGAGATTTTGTACTTTGGGTAATGAAAGCTGATGAATGTTTCAAGCACTGCCTAATGGGGCATGGAAGTAGGAAGCATGGATGTCAGAGGTGCTAAGAGTTATTTCAACTGTGAGGGGGGCACTCAAGTGGTATCTAAGGAGAAGAATTTTAATATTTTGCCTAGAGATTGTTACTGTGATATTTTGGTGAACAAAGAAGCTGCCTTTTACCTTTATCCAAAGAGTCAGCCTGAGGCCAAATGAAGAGTTTTGGATTGATACTACTGGCAGTAGAAATCTCAAAACAGCCTACTATTGACTCTGTTGTAGGGTTATTAATGATAACTCTAAAGAAGATTTATAATGAATAGGAGAAAGCTGAGCAGGGAAAATTACAAAATGTAATATTTAAGGAGACAGAGAACACTGAAAGTGGATTAGATTTAAGTTCTGTGTTCAGGGAGATAAACAGATTCAGAAATGGAATAAAGGGAGTGGTCAAATTGGGGTAACATCCCACCCAGCAAAATTTCAACTTGTTGAAAGAAACAAAAGAAAAGCTTACAGTTATCTGTGGTGGGACCCATCTTAATCCTGGCACAACATTGGGAAGACAGAAGCTGTCAGAACTCTGAATATGAGGCCAGTGTTTCTGAAGAGGAAATTTCAGAACAGCCAAGCTTAGCAAGTGAAAAGCAGAGAACTGGCAAAAGTGTAAGTGAATGAGTGGCCCATGTTCCAGCCCAAGCAAACAGCAAAACTTGGCAGCTTTGACTAACTCTCTCTGACTTCAGCATTAAAGATAGAGGAAATAGGTGATTGGAAACAGGAAAGCTGCTGAGACCAGGCATGTGTCAGGAGTGTGCCTGAATGGAGACCTATAGAGGCTATTGAATGAAACTGTGAAATTGAAGCCTGGATTGCCTTGGGGACCCCAAGATGTTATCAATGCCAAAGTCAGGGGATAACTGCTGAGGAGAGATGCTAACAGGGAGTGAAACCAGCCCAAGAGAGAAAAGTGTGTTACTGTCAACAAAGCTGGAAGTAATTGGATATCTGATCTGAAAGTGTTTTTGTGTCCGACATGGAGACACACAGTTTAGAGTTTGCTCAGCTGTCGTCCCATCTTGCTTAGGTCCAGTGTTACCTCACACTGTTTCCCTCCTTGTATTTTGGAATGTTAGTGTATATCATGTGTCATCATATATTGGAAGTATGTGATCTGCTCTTTATTTTTATCTTTACAGGTGATTTACAGTTAAGAGATTGCTTGACTATCACAAGAGACTTCGAACTTTGGACTGCTAAACATTTTTGAGACTGTTATAGACTATGGGTATTTTTGAAGTTGAACTAAATGCATTTTGAATTCTGATATTGCAAAGTGTTTATGGTGGCCCAGGGGTGGAACGTGGTAGTTTGAATGTAATTTGCCTTTATAATCTCACAGGGAGTTGCACTATTTGGAGTATGGCCTTGTTGGAGTAGATGTTGTTTTGTTGGAGAAAGTGTGTCAATGTGGGCTTTCAGGTTTCTTATGCTTAGGATACCAGGGAGTGTGTCCTGTGTCCAGAAAGATATAGCACTCTCAGATCCAGTGCCATGTTTGCCTACACCACCATGGTCATCACTGGTCTGATAATGGCCTGCATCTCTGAATCTGTAAGTCAGCCCCCTCAGTTAAATGTTTTCTTAAAAGAGTTGCCATGGTCATGGTGTTTCCTCGTGACAATAAAAAACCCTAACTAAAACACAGTACTTTGTGTGACCTCCAATCCCCATGCTCACACAGGTAAGGAGCTTGCAGAGATGTTTCCTGAAACAAAGGTAGTTGTTTTGTTTCGTTTCTTTTAAGTTTGGGATCTGTGTGATTATTTTGATGGTACATTTATTTGTGTAACACAAGTATAGCTGGTGCCAAAAGAGGCAAGAAGAGGACATTGAGTGACATAGAAGTGGAGTTAACAGGTAATTATGAGCTGCCAGGTGTGTACTTGGAACTGATATTGGGTCTCTACAAGAACACCCAGTGTTATTAATCACTCAGCTGTCACTTCCACCTTCCTGATAGATGTTCTCTGAGTAACATCTGACTGGTAGAAGACAGAGAGCAAGAACTTGCTACAACTCTGGCTGTAAGAAACAGATGTGTATGGCAGATCTGAGACACTTTCTTAATATGAGACAATCGGTACTCATGCCCAGGATCTAATGCCAATCCTTGCAAGGATTATCTCCCTAAAGAACAAAATGAGGTTTAATGAGAGGCAGGTGCTAAAGTTGTTTGAAATCACTGATTCTTCCAGCAAAGAGAAGCATGTGGTAGATACAGGATTTGCTGGTAGGAACAAAATGAAGCCCTGTCCTTTACTTTCTCAGAGGAGTGACAATGGCACACCAGAAAACACGATGTCCTTCCTGTCTAGTACGTGGGCTAGGGAGTCCTGAAGAAATTCTTCAGAGGCAGAAGTTTTAGTTCTAGAGTCAAATCTAACTGTCAAATTTTTCACATCTTTGAACACATGTTCCCTTAAGAGAGCAATGAGAAAGATTAACATCTCTAACTTAGAGCTCCTCACTGCTCTACACATACTTGAGATGGCCTTCAGGGCGGAGAGGCTGGATTAGTGACTGCAGGCAGATAGCTTGTTCTTCACATTTACCTGTGTGAGCCTGACATAGTCAATGTATTTTCTTGATCCTTTTCCCAAATATAGAGTAAATGGTTGACAAATGTTGTGATGTCTATAACGTAGTTTTAATATGAACATTTTTTGGTGAGCTGTCATCTATGTTGGGGTGGGAATTAGTGATGCAGCTCTCGTTGAATCATTTCTGGTCCTATAAGTAACCCCAATAAAACTCACTATCTCACCAAAGCAAAACAACACAACATATATATATATATATATATAACTAGTAGTATGCATCTCCTGTTTTCTAAAATGAGGCACATGAAGCATATATAATTTATTGTGAAAATTTCTGGATAGTGTCATGATTTATTATAAGTAGCCAAAATTATAAAGTTATATTTAGACAGTGAGTTGCATTACAAATAGGAATTCCTTGAACTCTCATGGTATAATTTGTAATTTCCTTATTATTTTCCTCAGACTTATCAGGTCTTCTCCAATCATAAAAAAGGCAAAGCTAAGAAGATTTATTTTCCATAACAGGAACATCCATATCTCCCCAACTCACCCTTTGTCAATTGTAGGATTGTGAATATAAGTCCAGTAAATATGATAAGTCCCTCTCTTTTCTGAAGAAAGATAGCATAGCATAGAACAAGGTTGTAACATTTTTAAAAACAATTTCGGTGGTGTCCATATCTTCCCATCTTCTTCAGATACATAATCATACCCTAGACTGCCTCATTGAAACTTTCCCTAATTTCTGATGACAAAACATCCTTGTAATACGCAAGATGGCCCAATTCAGTATTTTTTTCCTATGGTCCAATGCTTTTTTCAGAAGCTGTTTTCTATGCTTCATTAGCATTTAAAAATTAAAGTTAGCAAAGCATTATCTAATCTATCTTTGGGAGTTCTTAATTTACACTTTTGTTATATAAGCCTATCTGTTAAGAGTGTGACTAGATCTTTCAAAAAAATTTTGTGCTGTGGAATCATATGGAATTCCTGCAATGTGTTTTATGTTATAATGCACAAAAATGTTTCATTTTACTAGAAACATAAACAAGGGCATTGTCAGCTTTAATTTGTTTCAGTATGTCCATTATTGCCATTGCCTCTAATAAATATATAGTTAAAAATCAACCTTTTCAGAAAATCCAGAGTATGTATCAATAGTATGATAAATATATTTTAGTTTGGCTGGGTGATGGTGGTGCATGCCTTTAATCCCAGCACTCAGGAGCCAGAGGCAGGGGGATCTATATGAGCCTGGTCTACAGATCTAGTTCCAGGACAACCCCTCCAAAGCAATACAGAGAAACCCAACCTCGAAAACACAAAAACAAAAAAATATATTTTATTTTCCCAAATTCTACTAAATAAAATACAACTGTTTACCAAATTTCATTTTTTGAGTGTCCTTAGAATCACATTCTGCAGGTAAAGGAAGTTGAGTATATAAAGAACAAGTAGCTTTTTATAATTTTTTAGTTGGCAGCAGGTTATGGATTTTTTTTTACTTTAAGCCTTTATGAATATCATGCCTTTTAAATTCTGAAGTTCCTAATACATTTCCTGTTAATCCTTAATCAATCTCTTCATTTCCTTTTGCTAATGGCTCAAGAAATCCCATACGAGACTGGATATGAACAATAGAAAGTGAGAAATTCCTTACCTTGATTGCCTGCTGTAGCTGTAATAAAGTGAATTCTGTGCCATCAGTAATAAGTTCAGTACTTTCTGTATGTAACATAGTTCCTTACGCATATTGAGAATCAGTAATTACATTAAGAGACTCATTGAAATCTAACAAAACCATTAGAATGGCATATAATTCTGATTTCAGGATGGAGGCATATGGACGTTACACTATTTTAGTTATGTTTCCTGCTTATAACCAGCAATTCCTAATTTATTTGCATCAGGATAAAATGTAAGCTCTCCAAAATTAGGTGTTCCTTCACTATGCAGAGAAGAATCATTTCAGTTACTTTTATTAATGGAAGTTGAATACTTCGGGGGTACTTATTAAGGATTTCTCCTAAATAATTGCTAGAGACTTTGCCAGTAGTCATAATTACCAACAATTTCATAATATCAACCATAGTATAAAGTACTACAGTCCCAGCTGGATCCATTCCTGAGACTAACAAAGTTTTTTTTTTTTTTTTAATGCTGATGTCTCCTTTTCTTTTTTTCCATTTTTTTATTTGAATTAGAAACAAGACTGTTTTACATGTCAATCCCAGTTCCCTTTCCCTCCCCTCCTCCCCTACCACCCCCCAACTAAAATCCTACCTATCACATAACCTTTCTGCACCCCAGGGAGGGTGAGGCCTTCCATAGTGTGTCTTCAGGGTCTGTCATATCCTTTGGGATATGCCTGTGCATCTTGGCTCAGGGAGTATCCCTCTATGTGGAATAGGCTCCCAAAGTCCACACCTATGCTAGGGATAAGTACTGATCTACTACAGGAGGCCCCATGGATTTCCGAGGTCTCCTCACTGACACCCACATTCCTGGTGTCTGGATCAGTCCTGTGCTGGTTTCCCAGCTATCAGTCTGGGAACCAAGAGCTCCCCATTGTTCAGATCAGCTGTTTCTGTGGGTTTCACCAGCCTGGTCTGGACCCCTTTGTTCATCACTCATCCTTCTCTACAACTGGATTCCAGTTCGGTTCAATGATTAGTTGTGGGTGTCTGCTTCTACTTCCACCAGCAGCTGGATGAAGGCTCTAGGATGGCATATAAGTCAGTCATCAATCTCATTATCAGGGGAGGGCATTTAAGGTAGCCTCTCCTCTGTTGCTTAGATTGTTAGCTGGTGTCATCTTTGTAGCTTTCCAGACATTTCCCTAGTGCCTGATTTCTCTGTAAACCTAAAATGTCTCCCTCTATTATGGTATCTCCATTCTTGTTATCTTCTATTCTCCCCGTGACTCAACCTTTTTGCTCCCTCATGTCCTCTGCATCCCTCCTCTTTTCCCCTTCTCATTCTCCCCCATGCTCCCAATTTGCTTAGGAGATCTTGTCCCTTTACCCTTCTCCAGGTGACCTTGTTTGTCTCTCTTAGAGTCCTCCTTGTTACATAGCTTCTCTGGGCAGTGTGGAATGTGGGCTGGCAATCCTTCACTCTATGTCTAAAATCCATATATGAGTGAGTAATACCCTGTTTGTCTTTTTGTGATTGGGTTACCTCACTCAGAATGGTTCTTCTAGTTCCATCCATTTTCCTGCAAATTTCAAGATTCCAGTTTTTTTTTCTGTTGAGTTGTACTCCGTTGTGTAAATGTACCACATTTTCTCTATCCATTCTTCAGTTGAGGGGCATCTTGGCTGCTTCCAGTTTCTGGCTATTACAAATAGTGCTGGTATGAACATCGTTGAACAGATATCCTTGTTGTAGGAATGTGCTTCTTTTGGGTATATGCCTAGGAGTGGAATTGCTGGATCATGTGTTAGACTCATTCCCATTTACCTGAGGAATCGCCATACTGATTTCCAAAGTGGCTGTACAAGTTGGCACTACCACCAGCAGTGGAGGAGTGTTCCCCTTTCTCCACATCCTCTCCTGCATAAGCTGTCATTGGTGTTTTTGATGTTAGCCATTCTGACAGGAGTAAGATGTTATCTCAGAGTTGTTTTGATTTGCATTTCCCTGATGGCTAAGGATGTTGAACACTTTCTGAATTGCCTTTCATCCATTTTAGATTCCTCTATTGAGCATTGTCTATTTAGTTCTGTATCCCACTTTTTAATTGGATTGTTTGTTGTTTTGGAGACTAGGTTCTTGTGTTCTTTGTATATTTTGGAAATCAGCCTCTGTCAGATGTGGGGTTGGTGAATATCTTTTCCCAGTCTGTGGGCTGCCATTTTGTCTTGCTAACTGTGTCCTTTGTCTTACAGAAACTTTTCAGTTTCAGGAGGTCTGAGTTATCAATTGTTGATCTCAGTGTCTGTGCTACTAGTGTAGTGTTCAGGAAGCGGTCTCCTGTACCAATTCGTTCAAGGGTATTTCCCAACTTGTCTTCTAATAGATTCAGTGAGGCTGGATTTATATTGAGGTCTTTGATCCATTTGGACTTAAGTTTTGTGCATGGTGATAGACATGGATCTATCTACAGTCTTCTACATGCCAGCATCCAGTTATGCCAGCACCATTTGTTGAAGATGCTTTCTTTATTCCATCGTATAAATTTAGCTTCTTTTTCAAAACTCAGGTGTTTGTAGGTCAACTTGATTCCATTGCTCTACCTGTCTATTTTTGTTGCAATACCAATCTGTCTTCAGGACTGTAGGTCTGTAATAGAGGTTGAAGTCATGGATGGTGAAACGTCCATAAGTTCCTTTATTGTACACGGTTGTTTTGGATATCCTGGGTTTTTTTTTCTATTGTATTCTATTGGTTATGCTTACATCAGTGATTCCTGACCCAGCTTTTCTATTTCCAGAATCCCCTCATTCTGTGCTTTCTTTATTGTTTCTATTTCTGCTTTCAAACCTTGAACTGTTTGAATTGTTTCCTTCACTGTTTGGTTGTTTTTTCTTGGCTTTCTTTAGACTCTTTAAGAGATTTGGTTATTTCTTGAATGCTTTGGTTTGTCTTTTCCTCTGTTTCCTGTATTTTTGTTTACTTTTCCTTCTATTTCTTTAAGAGATTTCCTCATTTCCTTTTTAAGGGTCTCTATCATCTTCATAAAATAGTTTTTAAGGTCCATCTCTTCTTCTTCCTCTGGGTTAGGTTTTTCAGTTCTTGCTGTTGTGGCGTCTCTAGATTCTGGTGGTGTCATATTGGTCTTTCTGTTGTTGAGTGTTTTCTTATACTGTAGTCTTCCCATTCCTTCTTCCAATGGGTGCAGGTGTGGTCTGCCCCTCTCCTCTGTTCTTCTCAAGCAAAGGGCAGAGGGTGGAGGGCATTGGGGGAACCACAAGTGAGGTGTGTCCTGAATCAGTGTGGTCCTTCCTGCCTGGGCTGGTCCTCTCTAGTCAAGGGGCAGGCCCAAGAAGATTCGAGGAGTGGGTGATGCGACCAGTTGGGTCTGGGGCAGTGCCCAGACTCACCTCAAGCAGCAGGAGGAGGGCAGAGGTTGGGCAAGGGTGAGGTTCAGCCAGACTCAGGGTGGGCCTTCCTGTCTGGGTGTGTCCACTCAATGGGAGGAGCAGGCCCCAAGATTCCAGGAGTGTCTCATGAGGGGAGTTGGGGCCAGAGGAAAACCCAGACTCACCTCAAGCAGAGGGCAAAGGGGGAACTGAGAGTGAGGTGTGTCCAGACTCAGGATGATTCTACTTACCTACCTGAGCGGGTCCACTCTATGGGAGGAGCAGGCCC
Organism: Cricetulus griseus; assembly: GCF_003668045.3. Lineage (NCBI taxonomy): Eukaryota > Metazoa > Chordata > Mammalia > Rodentia > Cricetidae > Cricetulus > Cricetulus griseus. The sequence continues at coordinate 12,215,348 of NC_048602.1, read as the reverse complement.
AGGAAGATCCAAGGAACGGGTGTTGAAGAACTTGTGGCCAGAGGAAAGGCCAGAGTTACCTCAAGCAGCAGGTGGAGGGGGGAGGGGGCCAATGGCGAGGTGTGGCCAGACTCAGGGTGGGCCTTACTGTCTGGACAGGTCGACTCTACTCGAGGGGCTGGCCAAGGAAGAAGTGAGTAGCAGGTGATGGGTGCAGTTGGGAGCCACAGGAAAGCCCAGACTCACCTCAAGCAGATGGCAGAGAGCAGAGGGTGGAGGGGGAACTAAGAGTGAGGTTTTTCAGGATTCAGGGTGGTCCTCCTTGTATGGGTGGGTCCACTCTATGGGAGGAGCAGGCCCAGGAAGAAGCAAGAAGGGGTGATGGTGGGAGTTGGGGCCAGAGCAGCACCCAACCTCACCTCTGGTGGCAGGCAAAGTGGTTACCTTATCTTTATTTAAGGTTTTTTAAGTGGTACATATCTGAAAAAAATTATTCAATTCTTTTTATTTTTTTATTTAGTGTAGAATTTTTTAAAAAAAATTATAACTATATGATTCTCTGAATCTCGTTGGTGTCTCCTGTTATGTCTCCCTTTTAGTTACTGGTTTTGTTAATTTGTGTATTCTTTCTCTATTTTTCAATTAGTTCAGATAAAGATTTGCCTATCTTGTTAATTTTTCCTAGGAACCAGATATTTCTTTCATTGTTTCTTTTTGTTGTTCAATTTGTTTCTGTTTTGTCAGTGTCAGACTTTAGATTGAACATTTCTTATAGGACACAATGAAAGCACTGCTCAGAGAAAAGCTTATAGAGCTAAGATCCTACATTGAAAGCACTGGATAGATACCATGCTAGAAACTTAACAACACACCTGAAAGCTTTCTAACAAAAAGAAGTAATGACACCCAACAGCAGATCGCTGAATAAGATTGTAGATAGGGGCACAGGTGATGGTCACAGACAGCAGTGTTGAGCATTCCCTGGGAGAACAGGGAGCTTTATGCCCTAGTTAGCACTAACTGTCAAACTGATATGGCATAAAGTGGCCTTTGTGGTGCATATGTCTCAGCTGAGTTATTGCCTTAATTAGGTCAGCCAACAGGATGATCTGGAGGGATTGTTCTTGATTTTCTTAATGGGTTTAGGAGAGTTGTGGCCAATCTAGTTGGTGCCATTGCTATTCATGTAACCCTGGGCTGTCTAAGAAAGATAGGTAAGCTTGAGCCAACCAGAGAGGAAGAGAGATGGGGAAGGGAATGAGGCCAGAAGCAGTCTTCTTACTTAGTTGTTGCCTTCAAGTTCCTGCCTTGAATTTCTACCCAGACTTCAGTCAGTGAGGGTTTTGTCCTCAAAGTTGCAGGAAAGTTAATCCTCTGATCCTTATTAGCAATCAGAACAAAGAGATTTAAGTGGAGCAATCAGAACAAAGAGATTTAAGTGGAGCATATAAACCACATCCATTTAGACTATACATAATATTTTGTGTACTCATATGCAAAGCCATTAGGATCTTTTTGGCACAGAGACTAGACCTAGAGACTGACTAGTGAAGGGCACATGCGGCTCCTGTTCTGCAATTATCTTCCTTAAACCTCAAGAAACCATGGTAGGGATTTCCTTTGAAATATTGATACTTGGCTCATCCCTAGTATTCCCGTCACCTGTATGCATAATATTTTTGTTTGTGGACCAGGAGTTCCCAGGACAAATCACACAATCTCCCTACACCCACCCCACAGTGCCTGGAGTCACATGACTAGCCCTGTGATATTCTTGTGTCCAAGTATCAGGCCAGCTCACTGCATTTGAGCCTGGAGGCCATTCCTCTTGTAACCACTGACATAAACTGCAGTTGTCCTATTGTTCTCTTGGGGGCAACATAAGCATATAAAATCAATGCCCTCGATAGTATTTCATTGCGTATTTAGTGCACTTTTTCTTTCTTATTCATAAGTCGAAGGTCATTTTAGTTATTTTCATGTTCATTATGATTATAGTAGCGATGAACATGTCTGAGCAAGTGTCTGTGGAGTAGGATGCCAAATCCTTTGATCAAATACCAGGGAGTGGTAAAACTGGGTCATATGGTTGATTTATTTTTAATAGATTTTTTGTTTGTTTTTGGTTTTTGGTTTTTCGAGACAGGGTTTCTCTGTATAGCTTTGGAGCCTATCCTGGCACTCACTCTGTAGACCAGGCTGGCCTCCAACTCACAGAGATCCACCTGCCTCTGCCTCCCAAGTGCTGGGATTAAAGGCGTGCGCCACCACAGCCCAGCTATTTTTAATGTTTAAAAGAATTCTCCCACTACCATGTAGAGTGCCTGCTCCAATTTGCATTCCCACAAGTAATGAATGAGGCCTTTCCTTTTGGCATTTCCCCATCAGTGTGTGTGGTACACTGTTATCCATTCTCACTAAAGTAAATTCCCACTGTGGTTTTAGTTTATGCTTCCTCAATTGCTAAGAATAACCAACACTTTTGGAGATAATTCTTGTTTTTTCTTGCAAGGAGAAAGCCATTTATTTCAAAGCAGATAAGACTTATATACCAACAGCAGCCACAGTGGAAATTTACTCAAGGTTTTCACGCCCAAGTCCTCTGACAATGGGCAGATAATTTGCATTCTTGCATACAGGCCTAGGTGGAAGGAGGAAGTGAACACCTAGTCACAAGTTGGACAGAGAAAACTAAGGGCACCATAGGTTGGAGATAATTCTTAGTCATTCATTTTTATTTTATTTATTTAATTTTGAGAACTCTGCTCAGATCTATAGCACATTTTAACACTAGGTTGTTTCTATTCATTTTATTTCCTTTCCTCCATCGCACCTCTCTTTCTTTATTTCTTTGACAGGAGTGTAAGTGTTACAGGTGAAGTGGGAAACACATCTTGTCAATTTGGAGCCAAGGAATGCCACAAAGTCACACCACAGAACAGACCGCACACAATAGATTTTTTGAGAGGGAAAAACCCGCAAGAGTGTCAGCCTCTTCTCAGGAAAGAAGCAGTAGAGAACGAGCATCTGACAAGGATATGTACAAGGTTTCTTGGGGGATGGCACTTTCCAGGGTGGCCTAGGATTAGAAGGCTCATGTGGCCTTATCTTTGGACAAGCTTGGGGATTGCTAAGAATTTTTTTCTGTAAGACAGGCCATGACCAATAGGTAAACAAAAAAGAGAGGTGGGTACCTAAAACTCCACCAGGACTGAGTAGATGGCCATGGTGTTCAGAAGCAAAGAGATAGATTGCCCTGATACTGTCTACTGAGGATTCCTATGACACTTGGCTCATCCCTAGTATTCCCGTCACCTGTATGCATAATATTTTTGTTTGTGGACCAGGAGTTCCCAGGACAAATCACACAATCTCCCTACACCCACCCCACAGTGCCTGGAGTCACATGACTAGCCCTGTGATATTCTTGTGTCCAAGAATACCACAGGCAGTTTGGGGGTCAAGGTAGCCCACTTCTCTTCAGCCATCCATTGCCAGAAGTAGAAGATTGACTGACAGGTGACTTAAGCTTGATGTCCTCACCACAAATGCCCTTCTTAATGGCACCTAGCATACATGGTCTAGGTGATTTACAAATTTTCAGGCAGGCCCAGGTCTGGAGATCCTGCAGACCTCATTTGAAACAGAGACCTATATGCTTTTAGATTCCAGAGGTCAGGGAGCCTGAGAAGTTGCTCTGGGTGTTTGAGAGACCTTCACTAGCATCAGGTATTTTTCAGGCCTTTTCAATCTCTCATAGTACAGATTAAAGGTCTTCCTTAAGAGTTCTGCCTGTGGACTCGGGGATCCTAACAACAGGGAAACTCTGACGAAAGTAAGTCATAAAAGGTTGTTTTCTGTCTGGGGTTTCGGGATCCAGATTGGTGTATTATAAGAGGGCCTTTGTAAGACAGTATAGGAAATGAGATGGGTTTTCATATTTGTCATCTTGGATTTTTTCCATGATTTACTGCTTTAAGAGCTGCCTTGTGGAGACCATCCAGGAGGCAAGTTACAAATTGATCCTTAGTCCTCTGTGGTATTTTAATTCCCTCAGCCCTGACTGTGAGTGTGACATTAGATATTTTCCATCTAGGGTAATGGCCTTAGGAGTTGGAGTAATAATTAGTACCAAATAAGTAGCATGAGAGGGGAACAGATGGACCTTTTATCCCTGATTGGACAGAACATTTATTGAGATAGAAGTGTTGCCCTAGATAATTAGTAGGGATGGGTTACAAAGAAGATTGTGTGTATATTGCATAAGTCTAGACTCAGGATGAGACAGAGAGAAGAAGTCAAATTCTAGAACCTGAATAAATACTCGTGGGCTGTTCCAGAACCTACTTTGGGGTAGGGCATTTTAGGTGATTTGGGTAGAAAGCTAAATATATGGTTCAGTACAAGTAAAGGCAATGATATTTTGTGACTGGGGATTGAGAGGTAGGGAAAAGAAAGCATCCTTGAGGTGTAAGGTAGAGAAATGAGAGGTCTCTGGGGGAGCGTGGGGGGAGGAGAGTATAGGGCTTGGATATTATTATGGCTTTAAGAAGAACCATTGCTAAGTTGATAAGTTGGAGATTCTGATTCAATAGGTAGGTTCCTTTTGTGTTTTTGTTTGTTTTATGTATGAGAGTGTGGGAGTGGGGAAATGTAGAGTGTAGAAGTTATTTTTTTTCTTGAAGGTTGGAGATGAGAGTCTCAAGTACCTTGAGGCTTTGGAGAGAGACTAGGTGTTGATTGTGGGTGATACATACAGTGGGATTTTGTAATCGAGTGATGAGAGGGTGGACGATGTTTTGCTATCACAGCTAGAGGGAATTGTTGGCACGTGATTACTTTTAATCAACATGGGGGTGAACTCACATGCCAAGATCTGTCCTTTCCAAGCCTAGCAAACATGGCTGTCAGCCATGCGGCTGCCTCCATCCCAATGGGGGACAGCAGTGAAGATGCTAGAAAGTCACATGTTTCCTTTAAGATTACCCATGTATAGATTTTTACAGATTTTTAAAATCCTATTCAATATGCTTACAAATCTTGAGGTACAGAATCTGTACACAACAGTCTTACAAATCTTGAGATAAGATTGTATCATATTATTGCAATGCCTTAGTAAAAGCTTCATAGAGTTAAACCAAACCCCAAAGAGTTTGAGATGAGTACAATAGCCCCTACTGTGGATAGACTTTATACTCATTTGCTAACCTTTCCCTATCACGTAGTCAGATGGCCCACCTTACATGGGATAGAGTCTTTGGAGGAAACTTAAACAAGGACACTTACTTAGGTCTACAGGAGTGAAAGCCATACCCCACTCCAGAGGGAGATTTTAATTGAAGTATGACAGCATATCACAACACTCAAAGTCTACTCTTACTTAAAAGCACTCAGGTTCATATAAAACTGAAATAGAAAGCTGTGATCAAAAGTGGCTTAGAGGTAGGACACTCTTGAGTCTGGCCTATAGAACTGATAGTACAGGAGAGAAGTGAAAAACAGCAAACATTTACAGCATACTGTAAATGACCTACTCTTTAGCATTCTCCCATTCCCTATAGTTCTGGCTCCCACATCCCACTTTGCAACAGTCTTACAAATCGACCAATTAGAACTTAAAAGACAGGGCATTTACACAGTCTGGGTGGAGGAGACCAGACAAAACAAACAGGGATTGGAGTGGAGAAAAGAAAAGTAGGGAACGGGGAATTATTTCCCCAAATTGCTTGTGGTATTTGTAAAGGTCCCTAATCATAGTAGCATCTAAGGTGCCATTGGGCAGCCTTTTGGATTAATTTTTTTAATAGGTATTAAGGCCAAATTTGATTCAAAAGGCAAACAAGTTTAGCACACTTCAGATCATGGGCCAGGTGTAGAAGACTGAGGTTTTCTAAAAGGCAACCTAAGGGGGAATGTGAGGTTATGGGTGACACCCTAGATGAGAGAGGGCAAGAAAAAAATGTCACTGCAGACTGTAGTTGCTGGTATCCCCAGGACTCATGAAGGACCAAAGAGGACCAAGCCATTCATTGGGTCATCACCACATTCATTGAGGGTCAGGGAGGGCAGACTCAGTGCCTGGTACCAGGGCTTTCATAGTCATAAAGGCCAGAAGGTGAGGATAAAATCTGAGCTCTGGATGGGCAGGGTCTCTTCCACAGGCAAAGGCTAGAGAACAGAGTCATAAAAGCCACAAGAGCCTAAAGGAGTTATGGGTTTGCAGGCAGCTCTTAAGGAAGGTAGGAGAAGAGGGCAGGAAGAGACACAATACCCATGTTGGGCCTAAGAAAACTGTAGGAATGCTGCTCCAAGGATGGGGAGACTTGAATCAGGTGAAGAGGGCCAGCAATAGCCTAGAAGACAACGGCTGGGGATATTTATGACCTCAAAGTATCAGAGTAGTGCCATAAAATTAGAGGTCACTTTCTTGGACTCAGAGAAGTGTTTACAGTGATCAAAGGGAAATCTTCCCTAATTGATGCTAATGTATGTGGGGGGGGCATGCATCTGAAAGGCAAGTCTGTTGTAGTAGACTGGAGATGAGGAATAGGTTCCCAGTGCAGTCACACCCCAAGAAGGAGCACAGGAACATGGAGAGCCCATATAAAGGGGTTCTAACAGGCCTAAGCATGGCAAACAGCTTTGGCTGGCCTTACCCTTCCTCCATTCTTTCTACCTTGCTAAAAAAAATTATATACCTAAAGCTAGCTACCAAGGTCTATTCCCTTATATTCCCTCTTTCTGAGGTTGAATGCTAAGGACCAGCTATTAAAGTATGTATGTCCAGCAACCCCTTTGGCTGCCTTAATGAACATACCCACCCAATCAATACAAACAAACTCGTTCCTAACATGAGGTTTTCCCCTTTACCTTTACAAACCGTCCTTTACCTACGGGACACGACCAACCTATTCTGAAAGACTATGTTGACTCCTATGGGAGCCCTTAAACATGAGGAGGAGTGGACTGGGGGTAGGCTGGGGGGGAGGTGAAGAAGGATAGATTAATCCAATATATATTTTGAAAATGCCTTCACTACATAATTAAATCTAAGGACATGTTATTATGCAAAAGAGGTTCTTCTTTTGTTTCTACAGAAGATGAAAGCTGTGGATTCTTTGCCCAGTGTTATGGTTTGATCAAGGAAGCCCCTGAAGCAGTGGCTGGGGTGATACAACATCCAAAGCAGCTGAGAAATGCTGCCTTATGGACCTCTACAGCCAAGATTTGGCCAAGGATCTGGGTTTTCTCAGGATCCCCTTGGGATTGACAGTAGCCCCAAACAACAGGAAGCAGTTTTGAGAGAACTAAGCCCACATTCCCAAAATTGTTTAGAAATATTTTTTCATTTAAATGGAATTGGATAAAAATGGTTAATGATCACAGTCAATCTCTTTCTAAGGAAAAAAGGGGGTATATGAAATAGAAGTGAATACTTTCCATTGATACGGATTTTGCATTATTGATATAAAGTTAAGGTCTAGTTTGTTATATACATATTTCTATTCTTGTTCAGGTATTGTGTTCATATATCTTATTTAAATATGTACAGATTATAGTCATCCATAGTAGTCAAAACTTATAGTTATGTTAGGTTTTCTAGATTTAAAGAGATATATTTCAAGTGGATAGGCATTCTTTAAAACCTTTCAAAGACCTAGAGAATATGGCATTTAAAATGATGTATCAGGGTTTTTCATGACAAGAAGACACAACTGCTCCTAGCAGTACCAATTACATCAGAGAGGAAGATGATCACTGAAGAAACTTGTGACAGAGTTTGCCTTCAATGTGGCAAAACTAGCCTCTCAGGCAAAGAACTGTCCTTGCCTCAACTACTGACAGTAAGCATGCTACCCAAACTGAGCAAGCAGGTTACAAAGGAAGTGATTGCTGAACTTCCCAAGAGACAGGATGGTCCTTTGGTTTCCTGCTTTACAAAAGAAAGCAACTGGAAAATTTTGCCAATACAAGACAGAAGAGATCTTCAAATTTCTTAATTCATTTAAAGGTCTGCCAGACACTATGGCCAATGGGCTGAAGATGTTTGATGGATGCACCAACATTACAGAGGAATTCTGGGTGGCTATCCAGATAGCAGGATGTCTCTGTAAATTCTAGAGTATATATATATATTATCCTTCTGGGCTCTTTGATGGAGTTGAAGACAGATAGTTATGGTTATGGTTTTTCTTAGTTGTGATATAAAACTTTAGACTCACAAAGACAGGATAGATGATAAAATATTTTTTTAAATTTTGCCAAATGTTAATGAACTAAATATTGTTAGCTATAGTTCTTGTTTGATAACTGTTTTATTATATATAATTTGGTATGTTAAAGGTGAAATCTTCCTTTTTATTTAGACAGAGAAGAGGAAATGATGGGGAAGGTCCTTCTATATGCTGTGAATATATGTTTTACTTATTGGTTGATGAATTATGCTGTTTCATCCAATGGACAGGCATACTGTAGCCAGGCAAAAAGTATAGGCTGTGGTACCATACTGTGAGAATTCTGGGAGGAAGGACACAGAATACATCATGACAGAGATGCCATGCAGTAGCTGAGGAATAAATATGCATGGGAGTTACCAGTAAGCCAAGACTATATGGAGATACACAGATTAATAGAAATGGATTTGTAATTAAGAGAGAGCAAGCCAATAAGTAGCCTGAGCCATCAGCCAAAGTGTTTGTAATTAACATAACCCTCTGTGATTGGGGGGTGACTAAACGGCTATGGGACCAGGTGGGACATAAACTTCTATCTACAACATCCATGTGATCTTCTTCAGTTGTTCTCTACTTAATTGATTAGTTTGATTAATTAATTAACTAATTTATTTCATTTGAGACAAAGTCATTCACTGGACCTGTTGTTCCTTACTTAAGATAGGCTGTCTGACTCATCATTGAGATCTGTCTCCACTCCACATTCATGGCCAGGTTTCATGAAGTCGATAGGGATCCAAAACTAGTTCCTTCTGTTTATGAGGAAGTTACATTTCTAACTGATTTATTTTCCCAGAAACTCTTCCCAGATACTTTTCATTAACTTTTTTAGTATATAAAATGATGTATTCCATTATGACATTCTCACACATAGCATACACACTCCTCTACTAACCTGCAACTCTCTGTAATGAGGACTAAACATGTGGTCTCATTTATGCTAAACTAGTGTCATACCACTGAACTTCAAGACCATCACTGTTTATTGCCAGAGTCTAGGAATGTTAGTTTGAATGAGAATGACACCATAGGCTCATGTGTTTGAATGCTTCATCCCAAGTTGGTGCAACTGTTTGGGAAGACTTAGGAATTGTTGTCTTTGCAAGAGCCAGATGATTGGGTGGGTTTTGAGATTTCAAAAACCCAATATTCCCAGTTATCTCTCCATTTCTCTGACTCACGGTTATGGATAAGTATGTGAGCTTTCAAATACTGCTCCAAGGCCATGCCCGCCTACATGCTACAATACTCTCTGCCATGGTAGTTATGGAGTCCAAACATCTGGAATTATAAGCAAGCCCCAACACACTCTTTCTTCTGTAAGTTGCCTTTGTCTTGGTATGTATTCACAGCAATGAAAAAAATAACAAAGACATCAGGTAAGTGCTCTACCACTGTGGTACATCACCAACTCTTTTAAGGTTTTAATTGGACATAAGGTCTTGCTAAACTACTTAGTCGAGGGTTGATGCTTAATCACATCCTCACTGGAGATGAGAAGCATGGACACCAATTCCTATCCTGAAATCCCTACTTCTTAAAAAGACTTCACTTCTCTTTATTGGAGAGAGAGATGGAGTTAGACAGGGGAGACCTCATGCTTCTTGTGATGTTCAGCCAATGCCTATCTGATGTTGGCAGCAGAGTAATACTCCAGTGTTTGAAGAGAAAATACAGGAAACCATGGTGATATCAGCCAAAAATCTGCACTTTTCTGACATTAGCAAAGTGCCACGATACACTTGAATGACACCAGGACCTTGGTCCTGTCAAGTGGTGTGATCTTACACTGAAATCAGGTCGTTTTCCATTTCTTTAAGGGATTTTCTCATATCCTCTTTGAGGACCTCTATCATTTTCATGAAGATGTTTTTAAGGTCATTCTCTTCTGCTTTATTTGTATTGTGATGTTCTGGTCTTGCTGGTGTATGGTCCCTAGTCTCTGGTGGTGTATTATTGGTTTTTCTGTTGTTGAATGTGCTTTTATATTGTCTTCTTCCAATCCTTTCTTCCTGTGGGTGTAGCAGGAGTCTCTGCCTCTCCTGATAGGTATGGAACCAAGGTTCCTTTCTGGTAGATGCAAACAGTTCCAATACTCTGATGTCTGTCCTCTTCTCGTAGATGGAGGCAGGACTGTTTCTGAGGCCTTAACAATCTCTGGGTATACTGGATCCTGCCAGCCGGGTTTGGACCTGTGAGCAGACCATGGCATCAGGTGTCCCCGAGCAGGGCAGCTCCAAGTTCTTTTTATGAGGTCACAGTCACCCCTATACACATACACAGAGCCTCAACAATGAAAAAGAATTACAGATCAGTTTCACTCAGAAACACAGATGCAACTGTATTCAATAACAACTCACAAATAGAATTCAGGGACACATCAAAAAGACCATCCAGTATGATATAATGGGCTTCATCCCAGAGATGCTGAGATACTTCAACAAGTGAAAATCTGTCAATGTAATCCACCATATAAACAAACTGAAAGAATCCATATAATCATTTCATTTGATGCTGGAAAAGCCTTTGAAAAAACTAGCACTACTTCACAATAAATGTCTTGGAGAGAGCATGTATACAAGAGACATATCTAATAAGGGCAATGCACAGCAAACCAACAGCCAACATCAAATTTAATGGAGAAAATCTCATAGCAATTCCACTAAAATCAGGGACAAGACAAGACTGTCCGTTCTCACCATATCTGCTTAATAGAGTACTTCAAGTTTTAGCTAGAGCAAAATAAAACCCAACAACAACTGAAGGAGATCAAGGGTATGTAAAATGGAATTGCAGATGATATGATTGTAAACATAATTGAGCCAAAAAGTTCTACCAGGAAACCCCTAGAGCTGATAAATAGCTTCAGTGAATTGTCTGGTTACAAAAGTAACTCAAAAGTCAGTGTCCTCCTATATACAAGTGAAAAATGGGATGAGCAAAAAATCAGGGCTGAAATATCCTTCACATTATCCACAAATATTAGAAAATATTTTAGTGTAACTCTGGCCAAGTGAGGTGGTTTGAGTAACATGGCCCCAAAAGGGAATGACACCATTAGGAGATGTGGCCTTATTGAATGATGTGTTTCACTCCCCTGATAATGAGATTGATAACTGTCTTATATGCCATCCTATATCCTTCATCCAGCAGCTAGTGGAAGTAGAAGCAGACACCCACAACTAATCACTGAACTGAACTGGAATCTAGTTGCAGAGCAGAACCAGTGATGAGCAAAGGGGTCCAGACCAGGCTGGTGAAACCCACAGAAACAGCTGACCTGGACATCGTGGAGCTCTTGGTCCCTAGACTGATAGCTGGGATACCAGCATGGGACTGATCCAGAGCCCAGGAACATGGGTTTCAGTGAGGAGACCTCAGAATTTTACGGGACCTTCTGTAGTAGTTCTGTACTTATCCCTAGCCTAGGTGTGGACTTTGGGAGCCCATTCCACAGAGACAAGCCCATCCCTGAGACAAGATATACAGGGGTGGGCATAGGCCCTATCCCAAAGGACATGATAGACTCTGATGACCCCCTATGAAAGGCCTCACCCTCCCTGGGGAGCAGAAAGGATATGTGATAGGTAGGGTTTCATTTGGGGGAGTAGAAGAGGAGGAGCGGGGAGAGTGAAGTGGGATTGACATGTAAAACAATCTTGTTTGTAATTCAAATAAAAAAGGAAAAAAATTGAGAAGTGCCAGGTGTGGTAGCACACGCCTGTACTCCCAGCAGTGGGGAGTCTGAGAGGACATCATGTACTACTATGCTGTACTACTATGGTTCAGAGTAAAAGTCAGGAAAGTCCAGTGATTTCAGGCCAGCATCTGTACTTTTCTGACCTTGGCAAGGTGCCACAATAGACTTGAATGGCACCAGGAACTTGGTCCTGTCAAGCAGCGTGATTTTGCACTGAAATTAGGTCATTTTTCCAAACAAGGATTCCCAGTGGGGGCCATGAAGTACCTTTCACAGTCCTCATACTTTGGGGGAGGCATATTGCCTTCATCTACTAAGAACCTATATCTAAGGCCCCACAGTGGAATAGAACTACAGTAGCCTGAGTTACACGGGGATTCCTTCCTCACTCAAGGAAGTATGCCAATGGGCATTGGATTTGATATCAAAAGACCACATACTCTTCCACTTTGCTCTTTCTGTTTTGTGCTTGGAGTTCAAGAGTTGAGCTTTCAGCCTCCTGCTACTGCCACAGCTCCTGCCACTAGTTCCCATGCCTCTCCACCACAATTGACTATTATTCCTCTGGACCTATAAGCCCAAATATACTTCTATTCATTGTCTTGCTCATGGTGTCTTGTCATGCAACAGAACAGTAACTAATACACACATGTTGCAACATGAATTTCCTCAGAGACCCCAAACATGTACTCAAAACATTACACACAGACGAATGTCTGAACAAAGCTAAGCAAGGCAGAAGCATCTGTCATAACTTACTAATCAAAATGATAGCAACATGAAGCCATCTATGAAGACAGAGGACACATGGGGAGAGCAGTGATTTTCAGGGAAGGTGAATAAAACAAGAGAAGGGGGTAATCTAAGGTGAGAAGAGAAGACAGCAAGACAAAGTCCTATGCAGACATCAGAAACACCAGGAACAGTCTGAACATCTAATGATAGTCTATGCTTGCACAGAAATTAACCAATAGAGAACCAGCCCTCCAGGATAAACTTCCTATTCAAAGCTCTGGGGGTAGAAGGGCAGTAATATTTGGCTTCAGGATAGAAGACCTAAACAGATGTTGTGTCTAGTGCTGTGCAAAGTTCCATTGGAATGGAACTCTGATCTTCCCTTCTTTCCCAAGATCCTGTGTTCCAGGGGTCTAACATAGACTCAGGGAGTTCCCCAAGGGTTCAGGACATCAAAAGATATCCTGGGGCCAACACCAAATATCCATACCTGAGTACATGTGTTAACTCTATGATCCTTTTGGGATTTCCATATTCTTCTCCCAAGTTATCCTCATCCACAGTCATTCTTGTCTCAAGATCGGCAACCCATAGCCCTGAAGTCTCCCTTTCTCAGTTTCTTAAATTCAGGATTCTTTTCAGTGAAAGATGCCCAGGGTTGGGTATGGTGGTGTAGGCCTGTAATCCCAGGACTCAGGAGACAGACACATGTGGATCTCTGTAGTCTACATATTGAGTTTCAGCCCCACAAGTACTGTATAGGGAGAACTTGACTCAAACAAGGAAGAAAACTGACTTTCAAATTCATAGCTATTTATCCTCTATCAAGCCAATGAAATATAGGATTCTTCTCTTCTAAGACCCCAATGTCACATCATTTTGGTCCCTTCCCAGGGGAATTCAGTCCACACCGAAAGCTCTGAAGAGACTCCAATATAATTGTAATGAAGGATTTGGTTCTGGCTACTGTCTACTGTCCCATTCCCCTGAAGTGCATAGACCAGGAGAACTTCCTCCTTAGATGTCAAAAATTCAGCCTGCTCCCTGTTAATCCCTCAAGGGGTCCTCCTCCTCCTCCTCCTCCTCCTCCTCCTCCTCCTCCTCCTCCTTCTCCTCCTCCTCCTCCTTCTCTTACTCCCCCTTAATTGTTAGCTATGTCCCAAACTAGGTGCATTGCAAACTAGGTTGGGGGATGGTCTGGACATGAAATCAGACAGTTGCATAATCAAGTCCAAAGGCCACCCTTCTACACCGGGTTGCATAAAAGCAAACCAATTCAGCCATCACCACCTGTCTGTCACCCTCATCACAACCATGCTGGCCTCTGGACTGCTCCTGGTGACTGTGCTGGCCTTCCTCGTCATCCTGGTCTTGATGTCTGTCTGGAAGCAGAGGGAACTCTCAGGGAAGATGCCTCCAGGACCCACCCCATTGCCCTTCATCGGGAACTACCTTCAGCTGAACACAGAGGAGATATACAACTCCCTCATGAAGGTGCTACTGGGACGGAGCTCAGTAGAATGGGGGCACAGAGGGATGCCCAGTTTTGATTGAGGCTTTGTGATAGCGTACTGATCAGGTGGGAGAGTAATTTTAGGCCAGAGGAATTTTGAAGAATCAGCAAACAATTCCTAAGCAAGTGAGATCACACATTGGGATATCCCATCTGATAGCAGTTAGAACTCCAGACAAATGAATCCCAGACCTGACACCAGGTATATCTTCTCTCTTCTAACCTTTCTCATCCACCTCCATCAGATCAGGGAACGCTATGGTCCTGTGTTCACCGTCCACCTGGGTCCTCGCCGCAGAATTGTGATACTATGTGGACAGGAAGCTGTCAAGGAGGCTCTGGTAGATCATGCTTTGGAGTTCAGTGGGCGTGGTGAGAACGCCACCTTTGACTGGCTCTTCAAAGGCTACGGTGAGGGGACAAGATACAGAGGAATGTGACAGGGGACATTTAGTGGGCATCTGTTTCCTCAGACTCCTTCTCCACTTCTCCCCACATAGCTACTTTTTGTTGTGTCAGTTCTCTGATCCATTATGTTCTATTGTTCCTGTTTCTCTCAGCTTGGGTCACCTGATCACCCACTAACACCCATGACTACTCTTGTGCCTTGGGATCCATCTGTAAGAATCCTATGCCTCTAACAGGCTCTGATCCCTTCTCCCCATTCTCACCCCATCACTCTTAGCTTATTTGATTTCTCTGGAAGCTGTCTCTCTTCCTCTTCCTTGCTTTCTTCTTCCATTGTTGGGACACCACAGAAAATCTGTTTTCCAGCCCAGTCTTCCCTCAGCAATCTCACCTCCTCCGGGATCCTCTTTGTGTCTCTCTCCTTGGTTCCCTCTCTTCCTTTGCTCAATTATAAATCTTTCACAGCTGTATCTACCCCCTAATCTCCACAGTCTGCCTTGTCCTGCCTCTTCCATGTCTCCATTGCATTAGTCCACGTTACGTCTCCCTCTTCTTACTGTCCCCTGACTCTCTCTTTTTATCTGTAGTTTTGTGGAGCCATCCACGTGCATCTTTCTCCTCTTTAAGAACAGCTCAGGGGTGGTCAGTGGTCAGCCATGCACTTTTTTTTACTTCTCTCCACCCCTCCCCACATTCAACTTCCCAGGAGTTGCCTTCAGCCCCTGGGAGAGGTCCAAACCACTAAGGCGCTTCTCCATCGCCACGCTGAGGGACTTTGGCATGGGCAAGCGTGGCATCGAGGAGCGCATCCAAGAAGAGGCGGACTATCTCCTGGAGGCTTTACAGAAGACAAACGGTAAGCAGAGGCCCTCAAATTCTCAGGAA
>NC_048602.1:12164429-12199394 GCF_003668045.3 Cricetulus griseus | reverse complement strand
GATGTTTCCTGAAACAAAGGTAGTTGTTTTGTTTCGTTTCTTTTAAGTTTGGGATCTGTGTGATTATTTTGATGGTACATTTATTTGTGTAACACAAGTATAGCTGATGCCAAAAGAGGCAAGAAGAGGACATTGAGTCACATAGAAGTGGAGTTAACAGGTAATTATGAGCTGCCAGGTGTGTACTTGGAACTGATATTGGGTCTCTACAAGAACACCCAGTGTTATTAATCACTCAGCTGTCACTTCCACCTTCCTGATAGATGTTCTCTGAGTAACATCTGACTGGTAGAAGACAGAGAGCAAGAACTTGCTACAACTCTGGCTGTAAGAAACAGATGTGTATGGCAGATCTGAGACACTTTCTTAATATGAGACAATCGGTACTCATGCCCAGGATCTAATGCCAATCCCTGCAAGGATTATCTCCCTAAAGAACAAAATGAGGTTTAATGAGAGGCAGGTGCTAAAGTTGTTTGAAATCACTGATTCTTCCAGCAAAGAGAAGCATGTGGTAGATACAGGATTTGCTGGTAGGAACAAAATGAAGCCCTGTCCTTTACTTTCTCAGAGGAGTGACAATGGCACACCAGAAAACACGATGTCGTTCCTGTCTAGTACGTGGGCTAGGGAGTCCTGAAGAAATTCTTAAGAGGCAGAAGTTTTAGTTCTAGAGTCAAATCTAACTGTCAAATTTTTCACATCTTTGAACACATGTTCCCTTAAGAGAGCAATGAGAAAGATTAACATCTCTAACTTAGAGCTCCTCACTGCTCTACACATACTTGAGATGGCCTTCAGGGCAGAGAGGCTGGATTAGTGACTGCAGGCAGATAGCTTGTTCTTCACATTTACCTGTGTGAGCCTGACATAGTCAATGTATTTTCTTGATCCTTTTCCCAAATATAGAGTAAATGGTTGACAAATGTGATGTCTATAACGTAGTTTTAATATGAACATTTTTTGGTGAGCTGTCATCTATGTTGGGGTGGGAATTAGTGATGCAGCTCTCGTTGAATCATTTCTGGTCCTATAAGTAACCCCAATAAAACTCACTATCTCACCAAAGCAAAACAACACAACATATATATATAGAACTAGTAGTATGCATCTCCTGTTTTCTAAAATGAGACACATGAAGCATATATAATTTATTGTGAAAATTTCTGGATAGTGTCATGATTTATTATAAGTAGCCAAAATTATAAAGTTATATTTAGACAGTGAGTTGCATTACAAATAGGAATTCCTTGAACTCTCATGGTATAATTTGTAATTTCCTTATTATTTTCCTCAGACTTATCAGGTCTTCTCCAATCATAAAAAAGGCAAAGCTAAGAAGATTTATTTTCCATAACAGGAACATCCATATCTCCCCAACTCACCCTTTGTCAATTGTAGGATTGTGAATATAAGTCCAGTAAATATGATAAGTCCCTCTCTTTTCTGAAGAAAGATAGCATAGCATAGAACAAGGTTGTAACATTTTTAAAAACAATTTCGGTGGTGTCCATATCTTCCCATCTTCTTCAGATACATAATCATACCCTAGACTGCCTCATTGAAACTTTCCCTAATTTCTGATGACAAAACATCCTTGTAATACGCAAGATGGCCCAATTCAGTATTTTTTTCCTATGGTCCAATGCTTTTTTCAGAAGCTGTTTTCTATGCTTCATTAGCATTTAAAAATTAAAGTTAGCAAAGCATTATCTAATCTATCTTTGGGAGTTCTTAATTTACACTTTTGTTATATAAGCCTATCTGTTAAGAGTGTGACTAGATCTTTCAAAAAAATTTTGTGCTGTGGAATCATATGGAATTCCTGCAATGTGTTTTATGTTATAATGCACAAAAATGTTTCATTTTACTAGAAACATAAACAAGGGCATTGTCAGCTTTAATTTGTTTCAGTATGTCCATTATTGCCATTGCCTCTAATAAATATATAGTTAAAAATCAACCTTTTCAGAAAATCCAGAGTATGTATCAATAGTATGATAAATATATTTTAGTTTGGCTGGGTGATGGCGGTGCATGCCTTTAATCCCAGCACTCAGGAGCCAGAGGCAGGGGGATCTATATGAGCCTGGTCTACAGATCTAGTTCCAGGACAACCCCTCCAAAGCAATACAGAGAAACCCAACCTCGAAAACACAAAAACAAAAAAAGTATATTTTATTTTCCCAAATTCTACTAAATAAAATACAACTGTTTACCAAATTTCATTTTTTGAGTGTCCTTAGAATCACATTCTGCAGGTAAAGGAAGTTGAGTATATAAAGAACAAGTAGCTTTTTATAATTTTTTAGTTGGCAGCAGGTTATGGATTTTTTTTTACTTTAAGCCTTTATGAATATCATGCCTTTTAAATTCTGAAGTTCCTAATACATTTCCTGTTAATCCTTAATCAATCTCTTCATTTCCTTTTGCTAATGGCTCAAGAAATCCCATACGAGACTGGATATGAACAATAGAAAGTGAGAAATTCCTTACCTTGATTGCCTGCTGTAGCTGTAATAAAGTGAATTCTGTGCCATCAGTAATAAGTTCAGTACTTTCTGTATGTAACATAGTTCCTTACGCATATTGAGAATCAGTAATTACATTAAGAGACTCATTGAAATCTAACAAAACCATTAGAATGGCATATAATTCTGATTTCAGGATGGAGGCATATGGACGTTACACTATTTTAGTTATGTTTCCTGCTTATAACCAGCAATTCCTAATTTATTTGCATCAGGATAAAATGTAAGCTCTCCAAAATTAGGTGTTCCTTCACTATGCAGAGAAGAATCATTTCAGTTACTTTTATTAATGGAAGTTGAATACTTCGGGGGTACTTATTAAGGATTTCTCCTAAATAATTGCTAGAGACTTTGCCAGTAGTCATAATTACCAACAATTTCATAATATCAACCATAGTATAAAGTACTACAGTCCCAGCTGGATCCATTCCTGAGACTAACAAAGTTTTTTTTTTTTCAATGCTGATGTCTCCTTTTCTTTTTTTCCATTTTTTATTTGAATTAGAAACAAGACTGTTTTACATGTCAATCCCAGTTCCCTTTCCCTCCCCTCCTCCCCTACCACCCCCCAACTAAAATCCTACCTATCACATAACCTTTCTGCACCCCAGGGAGGGTGAGGCCTTCCATAGTGTGTCTTCAGGGTCTGTCATATCCTTTGGGATATGCCTGTGCATCTTGGCTCAGGGAGTATCCCTCTATGTGGAATAGGCTCCCAAAGTCCTCACCTATGCTAGGGATAAGTACTGATCTACTGCAGGAGGCCCCATGGATTTCCGAGGTCTCCTCACTGACACCCACATTCCTGGTGTCTGGATCAGTCCTGTGCTGGTTTCCCAGCTATCAGTCTGGGAACCAAGAGCTCCCCATTGTTCAGATCAGCTGTTTCTGTGGGTTTCACCAGCCTGGTCTGGACCCCTTTGTTCATCACTCATCCTTCTCTACAACTGGATTCCAGTTCGGTTCAATGATTAGTTGTGGGTGTCTGCTTCTACTTCCACCAGCAGCTGGATGAAGGCTCTAGGATGGCATATAAGTCAGTCATCAATCTCATTATCAGGGGAGGGCATTTAAGGTAGCCTCTCCTCTGTTGCTTAGATTGTTAGCTGGTGTCATCTTTGTAGCTTTCCAGACATTTCCCTAGTGCCTGATTTCTCTGTAAACCTAAAATGTCTCCCTCTATTATGGTATCTCCATTCTTGTTATCTTCTATTCTCCCCGTGACTCAACCTTTTTGCTCCCTCATGTCCTCTGCATCCCTCCTCTTTTCCCCTTCTCATTCTCCCCCATGCTCCCAATTTGCTTAGGAGATCTTGTCCCTTTACCCTTCTCCAGGTGACCTTGTTTGTCTCTCTTAGAGTCCTCCTTGTTACATAGCTTCTCTGGGCAGTGTGGAATGTGGGCTGGCAATCCTTCACTCTATGTCTAAAATCCATATATGAGTGAGTAATACCCTGTTTGTCTTTTTGTGATTGGGTTACCTCACTCAGAATGGTTCTTCTAGTTCCATCCATTTTCCTGCAAATTTCAAGATTCCAGTTGTTTTTTTTTCTGTTGAGTTGTACTCCGTTGTGTAAATGTACCACATTTTCTCTATCCATTCTTCAGTTGAGGGGCATCTTGGCTGCTTCCAGTTTCTGGCTATTACAAATAGTGCTGGTATGAACATCGTTGAACAGATATCCTTGTTGTAGGAATGTGCTTCTTTTGGGTATATGCCTAGGAGTGGAATTGCTGGATCATGTGTTAGACTCATTCCCATTTACCTGAGGAATCGCCATACTGATTTCCAAAGTGGCTGTACAAGTTGGCACTACCACCAGCAGTGGAGGAGTGTTCCCCTTTCTCCACATCCTCTCCTGCATAAGCTGTCATTGGTGTTTTTGATGTTAGCCATTCTGACAGGAGTAAGATGTTATCTCAGAGTTGTTTTGATTTGCATTTCCCTGATGGCTAAGGATGTTGAACACTTTCTGAATTGCCTTTCATCCAT
Source organism: Cricetulus griseus (assembly GCF_003668045.3). Lineage (NCBI taxonomy): Eukaryota > Metazoa > Chordata > Mammalia > Rodentia > Cricetidae > Cricetulus > Cricetulus griseus. The sequence goes on along the minus strand of NC_048602.1, from coordinate 12,194,870 downwards.
TTTAGATTCCTCTATTGAGCATTGTCTATTTAGTTCTGTATCCCACTTTTTAATTGGATTGTTTGTTGTTTTGGAGACTAGGTTCTTGTGTTCTTTGTATATTTTGGAAATCAGCCTCTGTCAGATGTGGGGTTGGTGAATATCTTTTCCCAGTCTGTGGGCTGCCATTTTGTCTTGCTAACTGTGTCCTTTGTCTTACAGAAACTTTTCAGTTTCAGGAGGTCTGAGTTATCAATTGTTGATCTCAGTGTCTGTGCTACTAGTGTAGTGTTCAGGAAGCGGTCTCCTGTACCAATTCGTTCAAGGGTATTTCCCAACTTGTCTTGTAATAGATTCAGTGAGGCTGGATTTATATTGAGGTCTTTGATCCATTTGGACTTAAGTTTTGTGCATGGTGATAGACATGGATCTATCTACAGTCTTCTACATGCCAGCATCCAGTTATGCCAGCACCATTTGTTGAAGATGCTTTCTTTATTCCATCGTATAAATTTAGCTTCTTTTTCAAAACTCAGGTGTTTGTAGGTCAACTTGATTCCATTGCTCTACCTGTCTATTTTTGTTGCAATACCAATCTGTCTTCAGGACTGTAGGTCTGTAATAGAGGTTGAAGTCATGGATGGTGAAACGTCCATAAGTTCCTTTATTGTACACGGTTGTTTTGGATATCCTGGGTTTTTTTTTCTATTGTATTCTATTGGTTATGCTTACATCAGTGATTCCTGACCCAGCTTTTCTATTTCCAGAATCCCCTCATTCTGTGCTTTCTTTATTGTTTCTATTTCTGCTTTCAAACCTTGAACTGTTTGAATTGTTTCCTTCACTGTTTGGTTGTTTTTTCTTGGCTTTCTTTAGACTCTTTAAGAGATTTGGTTATTTCTTGAATGCTTTGGTTTGTCTTTTCCTCTGTTTCCTGTATTTTTGTTTACTTTTCCTTCTATTTCTTTAAGAGATTTCCTCATTTCCTTTTTAAGGGTCTCTATCATCTTCATAAAATAGTTTTTAAGGTCCATCTCTTCTTCTTCCTCTGGGTTAGGTTTTTCAGTTCTTGCTGTTGTGGCGTCTCTAGATTCTGGTGGTGTCATATTGGTCTTTCTGTTGTTGAGTGTTTTCTTATACTGTAGTCTTCCCATTCCTTCTTCCAATGGGTGCAGGTGTGGTCTGCCCCTCTCCTCTGTTCTTCTCAAGCAAAGGGCAGAGGGTGGAGGGCATTGGGGGAACCACAAGTGAGGTGTGTCCTGAATCAGTGTGGTCCTTCCTGCCTGGGCTGGTCCTCTCTAGTCAAGGGGCAGGCCCAAGAAGATTCGAGGAGTGGGTGATGCGACCAGTTGGGTCTGGGGCAGTGCCCAGACTCACCTCAAGCAGCAGGAGGAGGGCAGAGGTTGGGCAAGGGTGAGGTTCAGCCAGACTCAGGGTGGGCCTTCCTGTCTGGGTGTGTCCACTCAATGGGAGGAGCAGGCCCCAAGATTCCAGGAGTGTCTCATGAGGGGAGTTGGGGCCAGAGGAAAACCCAGACTCACCTCAAGCAGAGGGCAAAGGGGGAACTGAGAGTGAGGTGTGTCCAGACTCAGGATGATTCTACTTACCTACCTGAGCGGGTCCACTCTATGGGAGGAGCAGGCCCAGGAAGATCCAAGGAACGGGTGTTGAAGAACTTGTGGCCAGAGGAAAGGCCAGAGTTACCTCAAGCAGCAGGTGGAGGGGGGAGGGGGCCAATGGCGAGGTGTGGCCAGACTCAGGGTGGGCCTTACTGTCTGGACAGGTCGACTCTACTCGAGGGGCTGGCCAAGGAAGAAGTGAGTAGCAGGTGATGGGTGCAGTTGGGAGCCACAGGAAAGCCCAGACTCACCTCAAGCAGATGGCAGAGAGCAGAGGGTGGAGGGGGAACTAAGAGTGAGGTTTTTCAGGATTCAGGGTGGTCCTCCTTGTATGGGTGGGTCCACTCTATGGGAGGAGCAGGCCCAGGAAGAAGCAAGAAGGGGTGATGGTGGGAGTTGGGGCCAGAGCAGCACCCAACCTCACCTCTGGTGGCAGGCAAAGTGGTTACCTTATCTTTATTTAAGGTTTTTTAAGTGGTACATATCTGAAAAAAATTATTCAATTCTTTTTATTTTTTTATTTAGTGTAGAATTTTTTAAAAAAAATTATAACTATATGATTCTCTGAATCTCGTTGGTGTCTCCTGTTATGTCTCCCTTTTAGTTACTGGTTTTGTTAATTTGTGTATTCTTTCTCTATTTTTCAATTAGTTCAGATAAAGATTTGTCTATCTTGTTAATTTTTCCTAGGAACCAGATATTTCTTTCATTGTTTCTTTTTGTTGTTCAATTTGTTTCTGTTTTGTCAGTGTCAGACTTTAGATTGAACATTTCTTATAGGACACAATGAAAGCACTGCTCAGAGAAAAGCTTATAGAGCTAAGATCCTACATTGAAAGCACTGGATAGATACCATGCTAGAAACTTAACAACACACCTGAAAGCTTTCTAACAAAAAGAAGTAATGACACCCAACAGCAGATCGCTGAATAAGATTGTAGATAGGGGCACAGGTGATGGTCACAGACAGCAGTGTTGAGCATTCCCTGGGAGAACAGGGAGCTTTATGCCCTAGTTAGCACTAACTGTCAAACTGATATGGCATAAAGTGGCCTTTGTGGTGCATATGTCTCAGCTGAGTTATTGCCTTAATTAGGTCAGCCAACAGGATGATCTGGAGGGATTGTTCTTGATTTTCTTAATGGGTTTAGGAGAGTTGTGGCCAATCTAGTTGGTGCCATTGCTATTCATGTAACCCTGGGCTGTCTAAGAAAGATAGGTAAGCTTGAGCCAACCAGAGAGGAAGAGAGATGGGGAAGGGAATGAGGCCAGAAGCAGTCTTCCTACTTAGTTGTTGCCTTCAAGTTCCTGCCTTGAATTTCTACCCAGACTTCAGTCAGTGAGGGTTTTGTCCTCAAAGTTGCAGGAAAGTTAATCCTCTGATCCTTATTAGCAATCAGAACAAAGAGATTTAAGTGGAGCAATCAGAACAGAGATTTAAGTGGAGCATATAAACCACATCCATTTAGACTATACATAATATTTTGTGTACTCATATGCAAAGCCATTAGGATCTTTTTGGCACAGAGACTAGACCTAGAGACTGACTAGTGAAGGGCACATGCGGCTCCTGTTCTGCAATTATCTTCCTTAAACCTCAAGAAACCATGGTAGGGATTTCCTTTGAAATATTGATACTTGGCTCATCCCTAGTATTCCCGTCACCTGTATGCATAATATTTTTGTTTGTGGACCAGGAGTTCCCAGGACAAATCACACAATCTCCCTACACCCACCCCACAGTGCCTGGAGTCACATGACTAGCCCTGTGATATTCTTGTGTCCAAGTATCAGGCCAGCTCACTGCATTTGAGCCTGGAGGCCATTCCTCTTGTAACCACTGACATAAACTGCAGTTGTCCTATTGTTCTCTTGGGGGCAACATAAGCATATAAAATCAATGCCCTTGATATTATTTCATTGCGTATTTAGTGCACTTTTTCTTTCTTATTCATAAGTCGAAGGTCATTTTAGTTATTTTCATGTTCATTATGATTATAGTAGCGATGAACATGTCTGAGCAAGTGTCTGTGGAGTAGGATGCCAAATCCTTTGATCAAATACCAGGGAGTGGTAAAACTGGGTCATATGGTTGATTTATTTTTAATAGATTTTTTGTTTGTTTTTGGTTTTTGGTTTTTCGAGACAGGGTTTCTCTGTATAGCTTTGGAGCCAATCCTGGCACTCACTCTGTAGACCAGGCTGGCCTCCAACTCACAGAGATCCACCTGCCTCTGCCTCCCAAGTGCTGGGATTAAAGGCGTGCGCCACCACAGCCCAGCTATTTTTAATGTTTAAAAGAATTCTCCCACTACCATGCAGAGTGCCTGCTCCAATTTGCATTCCCACAAGTAATGAATGAGGCCTTTCCTTTTGGCATTTCCCCATCAGTGTGTGTGGTACACTGTTATCCATTCTCACTAAAGTAAATTCCCACTGTGGTTTTAGTTTATGCTTCCTCAATTGCTAAGAATAACCAACACTTTTGGAGATAATTCTTGTTTTTTCTTGCAAGGAGAAAGCCATTTATTTCAAAGCAGATAAGACTTATATACCAACAGCAGCCACAGTGGAAATTTACTCAAGGTTTTCACGCCCAAGTCCTCTGACAATGGGCAGATAATTTGCATTCTTGCATACAGGCCTAGGTGGAAGGAGGAAGTGAACACCTAGTCACAAGTTGGACAGAGAAAACTAAGGGCACCATAGGTTGGAGATAATTCTTAGTCATTCATTTTTATTTTATTTATTTAATTTTGAGAACTCTGCTCAGATCTATAGCACATTTTAACACTAGGTTGTTTCTATTCATTTTATTTCCTTTCCTCCATCGCACCTCTCTTTCTTTATTTCTTTGACAGGAGTTTAAGTGTTACAGGTGAAGTGGGAAACACATCTTGTCAATTTGGAGCCCAGGAATGCCACAAAGTCACACCACAGAACAGACCGCACACAATAGATTTTTTGAGAGGGAAAAAACCCGCAAGAGTGTCAGCCTCTTCTCAGGAAAGAAGCAGCAGAGAACGAGCATCTGACAAGGATATGTACAAGGTTTCTTGGGGGATGGCCTAGGATTAGAAGGCTCATGTGGCCTTATCTTTGGACAAGCTTGGGGATTGCTAAGAATTTTTTTCTGTAAGGCAGGCCATGACCAATAGGTAAACAAAAAAGAGAGGTGGGTACCTAAAACTCCACCAGGACTGAGTAGATGGCCATGGTGTTCAGAAGCAAAGAGATAGATTGCCCTGATACTGTCTACTGAGGATTCCTATGACACTGGCAGTTTGGGGGTCAAGGTAGCCCACTTCTCTTCAGCCATCCATTGCCAGAAGTAGAAGATTGACTGACAGGTGACTTAAGCTTGATGTCCTCACCACAAATGCCCTTCTTAATGGCACCTAGCATACATGGTCTAGGTGATTTACAAATTTTCAGGCAGGCCCAGGTCTGGAGATCCTGCAGACCTCATTTGAAACAGAGACCTATATGCTTTTAGATTCCAGAGGTCAGGGAGCCTGAGAAGTTGCTCTGGGTGTTTGAGAGACCTTCACTAGCATCAGGTATTTTTCAGGCCTTTTCAATCTCTCATAGTACAGATTAAAGGTCTTCCTTAAGAGTTCTGCCTGTGGACTCGGGGATCCTAACAACAGGGAAACTCTGACGAAAGTAAGTCATAAAAGGTTGTTTTCTGTCTGGGGTTTCGGGATCCAGATTGGTGTATTATAAGAGGGCCTTTGTAAGACAGTATAGGAAATGAGATGGGTTTTCATATTTGTCATCTTGGATTTTTTCCATGATTTACTGCTTTAAGAGCTGCCTTGTGGAGACCATCCAGGAGGCAAGTTACAAATTGATCCTTAGTCCTCTGTGGTATTTTAATTCCCTCAGCCCTGACTGTGAGTGTGACATTAGATATTTTCCATCTAGGGTAATGGCCTTAGGAGTTGGAGTAATAATTAGTACCAAATAAGTAGCATGAGAGGGGAACAGATGGACCTTTTATCCCTGATTGGACAGAACATTTATTGAGATAGAAGTGTTGCCCTGGATAATTAGTAGGGATGGGTTACAAAGAAGATTGTGTGTATATTGCATAAGTCTAGACTCAGGATGAGACAGAGAGAAGAAGTCAAATTCTAGAACCTGAATAAATACTCGTGGGCTGTTCCAGAACCTACTTTGGGGTAGGGCATTTTAGGTGATTTGGGTAGAAAGCTAAATATATGGTTCAGTACAAGTAAAGGCAATGATATTTTGTGACTGGGGATTGAGAGGTAGGGAAAAGAAAGCATCCTTGAGGTGTAAGGTAGAGAAATGAGAGGTCTCTGGGGGAGCGTGGGGGGAGGAGAGTATAGGGCTTGGATATTATTATGGCTTTAAGAAGAACCATTGCTAAGTTGATAAGTTGGAGATTCTGATTCAATAGGTAGGTTCCTTTTGTGTTTTTGTTTGTTTTATGTATGAGAGTGTGGGAGTGGGGAAATGTAGAGTGTAGAAGTTATTTTTTTTCTTGAAGGTTGGAGATGAGAGTCTCAAGTACCTTGAGGCTTTGGAGAGAGACTAGGTGTTGATTGTGGGTGATACATACAGTGGGATTTTGTAATCGAGTGATGAGAGGGTGGACGATGTTTTGCTATCACAGCTAGAGGGAATTGTTGGCACGTGATTACTTTTAATCAACATGGGGGTGAACTCACATGCCAAGATCTGTCCTTTCCAAGCCTAGCAAACATGGCTGTCAGCCATGCGGCTGCCTCCATCCCAATGGGGGACAGCAGTGAAGATGCTAGAAAGTCACATGTTTCCTTTAAGATTACCCATGTATAGATTTTTACAGATTTTTAAAATCCTATTCAATATGCTTACAAATCTTGAGGTACAGAATCTGTACACAACAGTCTTACAAATCTTGAGATAAGATTGTATCATATTGCAATGCCTTAGTAAAAGCTTCATAGAGTTAAACCAAACCCCAAAGAGTTTGAGATGAGTACAATAGCCCCTACTGTGGATAGACTTTATACTCATTTGCTAACCTTTCCCTATCACGTAGTCAGATGGCCCACCTTACATGGGATAGAGTCTTTGGAGGAAACTTAAACAAGGACACTTACTTAGGTCTACAGGAGTGAAAGCCATACCCCACTCCAGAGGGAGATTTTAATTGAAGTATGACAGCATATCACAACACTCAAAGTCTACTCTTACTTAAAAGCACTCAGGTTCATATAAAACTGAAATAGAAAGTTGTGATCAAAAGTGGCTTAGAGGTAGGACACTCTTGAGTCTGGCCTATAGAACTGATAGTACAGGAGAGAAGTGAAAAACAGCAAACATTTACAGCATACTGTAAATGACCTACTCTTTAGCATTCTCCCATTCCCTATAGTTCTGGCTCCCACATCCCACTTTGCAACAGTCTTACAAATCGACCAATTAGAACTTAAAAGACAGGGCATTTACACAGTCTGGGTGGAGGAGACCAGACAAAACAAACAGGGATTGGAGTGGAGAAAAGAAAAGTAGGGAACGGGGAATTATTTCCCCAAATTGCTTGTGGTATTTGTAAAGGTCCCTAATCATAGTAGCATCTAAGGTGCCATTGGGCAGCCTTTTGGATTAATTTTTTTAATAGGTATTAAGGCCAAATTTGATTCAAAAGGCAAACAAGTTTAGCACACTTCAGATCATGGGCCAGGTGTAGAAGACTGAGGTTTTCTAAAAGGCAACCTAAGGGGGAATGTGAGGTTATGGGTGACACCCTAGATGAGAGAGGGCAAGAAAAAAATGTCACTGCAGACTGTAGTTGCTGGTATCCCCAGGACTCATGAAGGACCAAAGAGGACCAAGCCATTCATTGGGTCATCACCACATTCATTGAGGGTCAGGGAGGGCAGACTCAGTGCCTGGTACCAAGGCTTTCATAGTCATAAAGGCCAGAAGGTGAGGATATAATCTGAGCTCTGGATGGGCAGGGTCTCTTCCACAGGCAAAGGCTAGAGAACAGAGTCATAAAAGCCACAAGAGCCTAAAGGAGTTATGGGTTTGCAGGCAGCTCTTAAGGAAGGTAGGAGAAGAGGGCAGGAAGAGACACAATACCCATGTTGGGCCTAAGAAAACTGTAGGAATGTTGCTCCAAGGATGGGGAGACTTGAATCAGGTGAAGAGGGCCAGCAATAGCCTAGAAGACAACGGCTGGGGATATTTATGACCTCAAAGTATCAGAGTAGTGCCATAAAATTAGAGGTCACTTTCTTGGACTCAGAGAAGTGTTTACAGTGATCAAAGGGAAATCTTCCCTAATTGATGCTAATGTATGTGTGGGGGGGGCATGCATCTGAAAGGCAAGTCTGTTGTAGTAGACTGGAGATGAGGAATAGGTTCCCAGTGCAGTCACACCCCAAGAAGGAGCACAGGAACATGGAGAGCCCATATAAAGGGGTTCTAACAGGCCTAAGCATGGCAAACAGCTTTGGCTGGCCTTACCCTTCCTCCATTCTTTCTACCTTGCTAAAAAAAAATTATATACCTAAAGCTAGCTACCAAGGTCTATTCCCTTATATTCCCTCTTTCTGAGGTTGAATGCTAAGGACCAGCTATTAAAGTATGTATGTCCAGCAACCCCTTTGGCTGCCTTAATGAACATACCCACCCAATCAATACAAACAAACTCGTTCCTAACATGAGGTTTTCCCCTTTACCTTTACAAACCGTCCTTTACCTACGGGACACGAATGTTTCCTCTCTATCCAGAGGCAGTCTTTGCCCCTCTAGGCCAAATATCACTCCCTTCTCCCTTGTTCCTTTCCCCTTCTTCCTCATCCTCTATCTCCTGTTTTGGTCTCTTCTCTTCTGTCATTGCCCCATTTGGACAGTAAATCCACTTTTTGCTAAGAACTTGTTCTTGGGTTGTCCTGAGCTGACTCCAAGGTTCTTCACTATGTGAATCATGCCACCAATATATGTGTCACAGCCCAGATGGGAGTTGTATCTTGAAAGTTGGGAGCCAAGGTATATCTCAAATTCACACCACACAGCAAACCTCACACAAGAGACTTATTGGGAGGGAAAAACCAAGGAAGGAAGCTTCCTCTACTCAGTCAAGGAACAGAAGAGAACTGAGCAGATGATAGAATTTATGTAGGGTTTCTTGGGGGTAGTGGTGGAGATTTCTAGGGTGACCTGGGATTGAAGTGATTATATAGACAGATCTTGGGACAAGCTAGGATTGGTGGAATTTTTCTGCATAGGGCAGGGCCTGGCCACTCAACCACCTTGGGGAGCTTGAAACAGGTTTTATTGCTGTTAAAGAAGTCTGGGTGTGAGTACTGGTCATTGGAACTCCTAAGGTATGGGACCTAGACTTTGGAGCCCCTTAGTGGGTGTTGGCTACTTGTAGGCCTTGATGGAGCAGGCCTGGCTGCCAGTGTAGTCTATCATTAGAGCCTGGTGTCTGGAGGTCTCTAGGGGAGAAGACTACAAGGGGAATCTCTGCTCACTGCAGGGAAAGCTGTCCCTACTGTCTGAGTTAATGTGGATAGACAACATGAGTTTCTCTATGTAGTACTGGTTGTCCTTGAACTCACTCTGTGGATCAGGCTGGCCTCTGTATCTCTGAGTTTTTCATGCTTCTTCTGCCTTTTGACAGGAGGGAGGGATTAAAGGCCTATGCTACCACACCAGGATTGCTTGATTTTATTGCCGCTTTGCTTTTGAGGTACTTTTTTAAAAGTTTTTTAATTAGAAAGATTATTCTACATGTCAATCCCAGGTCCCTCAGGTCCCTCACCTTCCCCTCCTGTCCTCCCCACCCCAACTAACACCCTACCTATCCCATACCCTTTCTACTCCCCAGGGAGGGTGAGGCCTTCCGTAGGAGGTCTTCAGAGTCTGTGGTAACCTTTGGGATAGGGCCTAGGCCTACCCCCTTGTGTCTAGGCTCAGGAATTATCTCTCCATGTGGGATGGGCTCCCGATTGAGGCACTTTAGAAACTATATATGTTCCGGATATTAACCCTCTTTCAGATGTCTGTCTGAAAAAGATTTTCTCCTATCGTGTGCACTCTTCTCACTTGCTTGATTGTTTCCTTTGCTGTGCGGGAGCTTTTTTAGTATCATGAAGTCCCATTGGCCAAGTGTTGACATAATCCCTGGAGAAATGGAGTTCTGTCCATAACGTCCTCTTCTACATGTATATCATGTACAGCATGGCCTATCTAGCAGTTCCAGATTTCAGAATATATTATAGAGCTATTATAGAAAAAACACAAAAAAACAGCATGGGGTGACAGGGTGACACTCCAAATGAAAATCAGTTCAGGGTGGGCCACTCACAGGGCTCCGGGTGTAAGGCACTTGCTTACACAGCTGACATGCTGAGCAAATCCCCAGATCCTGTGTGAAGAGGGAATCTACTTTCTCATTGCCTCTGACCTTGATAATTGTGCAGTAGCCTTTCCTCTCAGTGATGCACGAATTACATAAGCATGTACATCTCACACACATACACATAAATAATATAATTTAAAACTAAAAAGGAGCTGGGTGGTGGTGGCATATGCCTTTAATCTCAGAACTTGAGAGGCACAGGCTGGTGGAACTCTGTGAGTTCAAGACCAGCCGGGTCTATAATAGCTAATTCCAGGACAGACTCCAAAGCTACACACAGAAACCCTGTCTCAAGAAACCAAAATGAACAAATAAATGACAATGATGGTAGTAGCTAACTATGTTATCTACCAACATAAGACATCCTCAAAAGGCAGTGCCTTGTTATATTGATTGATTGAATGACTCATTCATTCATTCATCCACATATACCTGAGCCTTTTACAGGCACTACACCTTCCCACAAAAAAGGCAGAGTCCTGTCTTCCTAAAGCTTTAGTTGCAATGGATTGGAGGACAGACAGGCATCTAGAAGGTAAATTCAGTGATTGACTGGAACTACAAAGGCAGCAGGGCAAGAGACTATGAAAGGAGGGCTGGGGAGATAGCTCAGTGGTTACGGTCACTTTCTTATCTCTCAGGGGATTTGAGTTCAGTTCCCAGAGCTCATCTTAGGAGACTTCAAAATTCCATCTATCTCCATTTCTGGGGATTTCACACTGTCCCATGATCTCAGAGGGCTCTCCTACTCACACGGCACAGAAACACACACACACACAAATAAAATTAAAATAAATCTTACAAAAATAAAATGATAAAGAGATGATACAGGGACTGTGGAGGAAGAGGTTCAGGAAGGCATTTCCCCATACCTTAAATGCATTTGAGTGTAAGTAGAGAGAGAAAGGAAGTCAGGGGTGATTCATTTAGAAGCATAAAAAGAGATTCTATACAAGGATAATGACAGATTCAGGAGCTCTGAGTAAAATGGGGTCATATCACATAGCTTCTATTTATCAAGGTCTGTAGACACAGCCAGCCACACACATGGGCACAGAAGGATGAATACAACTGCTGAGGAAACAGGTCCCAACTTGCCACAAAACGCACAAGTCCCATGCCCCCCTCTCTTTCTACTAGATTTACTTTTAATTTAATATTTTTAAAGATTGCTTTTTTTCAACCTAGATGCCCCTCAACTGAAGAATGGATTGAGAAAATGTGGTACATTTATACAATGGAGTACTACTCAGCAGAAAAAAAGCAATGGAATCTTGAAATTCATAGGCAAATGGATGGAACTAGAAGAAACCATCCTGAGTGAGGAAACTCAGTCACAAAAAGACAAACATGGTATGTACTCACTCATATATGAATTTTAGACATAGAGCAAAGGATTACCAGCCTATAATCCTCTTCACCAAAGAAACTAGGAAACATGAAGGACTCTAAGGGATAAATGGTCCCCAGGAATGGGAAGTGGCATGAACTCCTGAGCTAATTGGGAGCATGAGGGTAGGGGAGCGGGAGCTGCTACAATAAGAGCAAGAGAAGAGGAGTAGAGGAGAGGAAATGGAGGAGCAGAAATATTGAGTTGGGGGAAGAATAGAGGAGAGAGAGCAGGATGAGAGATACCATATCAGAGGGAGCCACTATAGGCCCGAGAAGAGATCTGGAACCAGGGAGATCTCCAGAGACCTACAAGGATGACACGATCTGACAATCCAGGCAATGGTGGAGAGGATAACCTAAATGCCCTTACCCTAAAATGAGATTAATGACTTCTCTTTATGCCATCCTAGAGCCCTCATCCGGTGGCTGATGGAAGCAGAGACAGACATCCACAGATATACACTGAGCTGAAATCGGGAATTTAGTTGAAGAGAGGGAGGAATGAAGAACGAAGGGGTCTGTACCAGGTTGGAGAAACCCACAGGAACAGTTGGCCTGAACAAGGGAGAGCACATCAACCCCAGATGCTGTCAGGGAGGCCAGTACAAGACTGATCCAGACCCCTGAACATGGATGTCAATAAGGAGGCCTCTGCACTCCAGGGAGCCTCAGGTGGTGGATTAGTATTTTTCCCTGGTGCAATAAGGGACTTTGAGAGCCCATCCCATGTGAAGGGTTACACTCTGGCCCTGGACACATGGGGAAGGGCCCAGGACCAGCACAGGAAGATTTGGTGGACTTTGCAGAGCCCCCTTTGAGGGCCCTACCCTGCCTGGGGAGTGGTGGGTGGATGGGGTGGGGGTAGGCTGGGGGTGGGGGAGGAGGGATGGGAATGAGAGGAGGGAGAGGGAGAAGGGACTTACATGTGAAACAAGCTTGTTCCCTAACTAGAACTAATAAATAAATTTTTAAAAAGATTGCTTTTTTTTCTGTTTTCCAGAGTTTTGCCTGCACACATCTCTGTGTGCTAAAGGCATGCAGTATCCACAGAGCCCAGAAGTGGAGTCAGATTCCCAAGGACTGTAGTTACAGGCAGTGGTGAGCTGCCCTGAGGATGCTTGGGAATTAACCTCTTGTCCAGTGAAAGAGCAGCTGGTGATTTTAACCACTAATCCTTGTTTTTAACTCCTAGCCTCGTATTTTAACGATAATTTCCCCACACTGTTCAACTCACAATCGAATCACCATTGCGCAGTGCAGAGAAGGGAAGATGTTCTATTTTTTCTTAATGTGCCAGAGAATGTTGAAGCCTTTTACTGATACAAAGCGACAACTGTATTTGACAGCTGCAATCTCTTGTTTTGTAACAGCCAGCCATCAATGTATACTGGGTCCTGCACATAGTGGCAGAGAGACGGTGCCCACCAATGTGTTTCTGTTGTTTCAGAATGCCATCTAGATGGACACAGGAGTTCTTACCCAGCAAGTCTGGAATGTTGAAGTTAAAAGTGAAGAAACACGTGTGAAACATCATGGAAATAGCCTGTGGCTCTTTGTGACATATGGGTGCTAGGTGGGCTGCTTCTACTTTACCAGGAGAGTTATGTCTGTCCTGTGACTATGCTCTGCCAGTCACAGAGTTTGTGCCCACTCTTGAGTTTGAGTGTTCAGTGCAGGAGACACCCAGCACCAATAAACTACAATATCAGAATCTTTTATCTGAATTCACCCTGCTGAGAAGAGGATGTGTGATAGGGTAACTCAACCAAAGAACCAGAATAAGCCCATAAACTGTGGACCTTACCATAAGTGTAGTCCTGAGGAAGTTCTTTGAGACTCAGGCAGGTTCTGATTGAGCAAAATATGAAATCTTATTATTGGTGGAAGCACCAAGACTTCCTGGCTCCAGATCATTGTCACAGACTTCTGACTTCAGGTGACTCTGAGGGAATGTGAGCAGGGTTGCAATATGACCTGTTAGTGCTAACAGAAAAGAATACGTTATTAGCTCACAGACTTAGTGAATGCACTGCCAAGAGCCACAGTTAGGCTAGATCAACTGGGAGACTCCTTATGTGTCTCAGCATTGGTAACATAGCTTCACAAGTGCTCGGGGGTTTAGATAACTGTTCGGGTGGGCTTATGAGACTTCAAAGGTCAGTCAGCATCCCCAAGAGGAGAAAGAGAGAACACAAGTCCTCCCCAAACCTCAATGTCCTCAGGTATTAAGTCTAGTGTATTTTCTCCTTCAGGCAAATAGTAACCGACACCAATATTCTAGACATCAGTCCCATCCTAGTTTCAGGTTCCTGTTCAAATTAAAACTACATAATAGACATGACAACATTTGTCAACCATTTCCTCTATACCTAGCAAAAAGATAAAAAAAATACAATGACTAATGTCAGGCTCACACAGGTAAATGTGAATAACAAGCTATCTGTCTGCAGTTACGTATCCTGCCTCTCTACCCTGAAGGCCATCTCAGGTCTGTGTGTAGAGCAGGGAGGAGCTCTTAGTTAGAGATATTAATCTTGCTCATGGCTATGTTGAGGGAACATCTGGTCTAAGATGTGAAAAATCTGACAGTTATATTTGACTCTAGACTAAAACATCTGCCTCTGGAAAGTTTCTGCAGGACTCCCTAGCCCACGTATTCGACGAGAGATGATGTGTTTTCTGGTGTTCCTTTGTCACTCCTCTTAGAAAGTAAAAGACAAGGCTTTGTTTTGTCCCTACCAGCAAATCCTGTATCTACCACATGCTTCTATTTGTTGGAAGAGTAAGCCATTTCAAACAACTTTAGCATCTGCCTCTCATTAAACCTCATTTTGTTCTTTAGGGAGATAATCCTTGCAAGGATTGGCATTAGATCCTGGGCATGAGTACCAACTGTCTCATATGAAGAAAGTTAGTATCCCAGAACTGCCAAACTCTCCTGTTTCTTACAGCCAGAGCTGTAGCAAGTTCTTGCTCTCTGTCTTCTACCAGTCAGATCTTACTCAGAGAACATCTATCAGGAAGGTGGGATTAATAGCTGAGTGATTAATAGCACTGGGTGTTCTTGTAGAGGACCCAATATCAGTTCCCAGTACACACCTGGCAGCTCATAATCACCTGTTAATTCCAGTTCTACATGACTCAATGTCCTCTTCTTGCCTCTTTGGGCACCAGCTATACTTGTGTTACACAAATATACATACCATCAAAATAATCACACATATATAAAACTTAAAAGAAATGAAACAACTACCTTTGTTTCAGGAAACATCTCTGCAAGCTCCTTACCTGTGTGAGCATGGGGATTGGAGGTCACACAAAGTATTGTGTTTTAGTTAGGGCTTTCTATTGACACAAAAAAACACCATGACCATGACAACTCTTATAAGAAAATATTTAACTGAGGGGCTCACTTACAGTTTCAGAGATGCAGGTCATTATCAGCCCAGTGATGACCATGGTGGTGTAGGCAAACATGGCACTGGATCTGAGAGTGCTATATCTTTCTGGACACAGGACACACTCCCTGGTATCCTAAGCATAAGAAACCTGAAAGCCCACATTGACACACTTTCTCCAACAAAACAACATCTACTCCAACAAGGCCATACTCCAAATAGTGCAACTCCCTGTGAGATTATAAAGGCAAATTACATTCAAACTACCACGTTCCACCCCTGGGCCACCATAAACACTTTGCAATATCAGAATTCAAAATGCATTTAGTTCAACTTCAAAAATACCCATAGTCTATAACAGTCTCAAAAATGTTTAGCAGTCCAAAGTTCGAAGTCTCTTGTGATAGTCAAGCAATCTCTTAACTGTAAATCACCTGTAAAGATAAAAATAAAAAGCAGATCACATACTTCCAATATATGATGACACATGATATACACTAACATTCCAAAATACAGGGAGGGAAACAGTGTGAGGTAATACTGGACCAAAGCAAGATGGGACGACAGCTGAGCAAACTCTAAACTGTGTGTCTCCATGTTGGACACTGAAAACACTTTCAGATCAGATATCCAATTACTTCCAGCTTTGTTGACAGTAACACACTTTTCTCTCTTGGGCTGGTTTCACTCCCTGTTAGCATCTCTCCTCAGCAGTTATCCCCTGACTTTGGCATTGATAACATCTTGGGGTCCCCAAGGCAATCCAGGCTTCAATTTCACAGTTTCATTCAATAGCCTCTATAGGTCTCCATTCAGGCACACTCCTGACACATGCCTGGTCTCAGCAGCTTTCCTGTTTCCAATCACCTATTTCCTCTATCTTTAATGCTGAAGTCAGAGAGTTGGTCAAAGCTGCCAATTTTTGCTGTTTGCTTGGGCTGAAACATGGGCCACTCATTCACTTACACTTTTGCCAGTTCTCTGCTTTTCACTTCCTAAGCTTGGCTGTTCTGAAATTTCCTCTTCAGAAACAATGGCCTCATATTCAGAGTTCTGACAGCTTCTGTCTTCCCAATGTTGTGCCAGGATTAAGATGGGTCCCACCACAGATAACTGTAAGCTTTTCTTTTGTTTCTTTCAACAAGTTGAAATTTTTCTGGGTGGGATGTTACCCCAATTTGACCACTCCCTTTATTCCATTTCTGAATCTGTTTATCTCCCTGAACACAGAACTTAAATCTAATCCATTTTCAGTGTTTTCTGTCTCCTTAAATTTTACATTTTGTAATTTTCCCTGCTCAGCTTTCTCCTAGTCATTATAAATCTTCTTTAGAGTTATCATTAATAACCCTACAACAGAGACAATAGTAGGCTGTTTTGAGATTTCTACTGTCAATAGTGTCAATCCAAAACTCTTCATTTGACCTCAGGCCGACTCTTTGGATAAGGGTAAAAGGCAGCTTCTTTGTTCGCCAAAATATCACAGTAACAATCTCTAGGCAAAATATTAAAATTCGTCTCCTTCGATACCCCTTGAGTGCCCCCCTCACAGTTGAAATAACTCTTAGCACCTTTGTCTTCAATGCTTCCTATTACCATGCCCCATTAGGCAGTGCTTGAAACATTTGTCTGCTTTCATTAACCAAAGTACAAAATCTCTCCAAATAAACACATAGTCAGTCCTGTCACAGCAATAACCCAGTACCTGCTACCAATTTCTGTCTTACTTAGGGTCTTTTATTTCTGCAGAGTTGCACCATGTCCATGGAAACTCTTACAAGACAAAACTTAGTTGAGAGCTCTTGCGTAGAGTTTCAGAGTTTCAGTCCAGAATCATCATGGCAAAGAACATGTTGCATGCAGGCAAATCTTGTACTGGAGCCAAAATTGCTACATCTTGCAGGCCATAGGAAGTTGACTGACTTCATAGGTATTGTCCTGTGCATAAGAAATCTCAAAGCTCACCCCCACATTGTCGCACTTCCTCCAATAAAACCTCACCTACACTGACAAGGCCACACATCTTAATAGTGTCACATCCTGAGATATGGGAAGCAATTACATTCAATCCACTCCATCCTGTTGCAAGCCTGTCTGTTCCCTATACTTCAAGTGCTTGTGCTTAATCTGTACTGAGATTACCTCTCATGGCTGGGCAAGGAATTAATCAGGCTAAGGTTACAGGGAACACAGAAAGGCTGATGCTTTCATCATTTTATTGAGATCAATCAGACTTACCATACACTTACCAGAAACAGAATATAGTGATTGCTAGTTCAATACAGTTGTAGTTGCCAGGAAATAATGAAGTTTTCAAGCTGTACAGGGTACACAAGATGGATGTCTAAGACCAATTGTCATTTCAAACTATATGCTTCATTTAGTTCCAAGGGAACTTAGAGAAATGTAAAGTGGTTTGAATGATTCATTACCTAATGAAGTTCCTCAGTATCTCCATAATTGAAAGATATATAGTGCCCCAGGAGCCCTGAAATCTAACATAAAAAAACTATATATGCCTGTTAAGGCATCTGTGCTGGTCTAAATACATAGTACCCAGCACCATAACCTTCAATCTCCTATATCATTCTGATTCTCACCATTTACATTTGGAGTCCTGTAACTCAACTCAGTCACTAACAATCACCTGGGAAGATTGGTACATGTTATTGTATAGTCTGGGTAGTTAGCTGAATGCCGGCCCCACTCTTGGTGTCATGTGTGAACTTTCTGTACAAACATTAAATTCTGAAGATGGATGGTGTGTGCTTCTCAGGAAAACTCAATGGGGTTCCTTATTCTGTCCTATCTAGAGCATAGCCTTGAACAGCAAGGCCTTTCCTGGCACTGGTCCAGGCATAGCAGTGGAGGTCATTGCACTTGGAGGGATAAAGAACTCCATAGTGTTAGGCAGGCAGAGGGTCAGCTAGAATCAAAGAAGACAATGGCCTTCCTAATCTAGGACCTATGAATATACCATCAAGCTCTGTAGCTCAGCTCACAAGGGTCAAAGACTGTTTCTCCCACACAGCATAGGAGGTCCACCATCTCTGAGCACTCAAATCCTGCATGTGCCTGTGAGTCTTCATTTACTTAGCTCGCTAAGAACATGAATTGAGGACAGATAGACCAACAGTGGTTGAAAGAATTATCATATTTCCCACAGGGTGCATCTTCTGTCTGTCCTCCTCATACAACTGATAGTGTTCCCCAAGGCCAATATCACAAGCAACAAATCCAACCCCATAGGGCATGATTATGGTAGCCTTAATGCAAGAACCTGAGAGTCAGAATATAACCTACCTGTGGAGGGTATATTGTCAAAGCCTATTAGCAGGTGACAGGTTGAGGATGTCTGAGTGAAATAGGGTTCTGAGTGCCACAACTGACACAGATCCCTATGGATATATAATTTCTAAATAAGTGACAATCAAAGTGACCCATTCAACCTGTGAGTTAATTCTGTTGCATCATGGCTATAACAGCCTACATACACAAGGCTAATTTTTGGACATTCAGTCACTCCTCTGTTTTGGACAGAGAACCACAAAACAGATGCCTAGGCTGGCTAGGAAACCCTGGCCTAGCCTAGAACATATAGCAAGGCCAGAGATTTAGGTACAATTGGATAGAGGGACTTCTGTGTAGAGAATCTCAGGGGGATAGAGAAAGAGGTTTCTCATATTTAGGCTCAGTGCACTCCTGAGAGTACACTGGGGTTGTTGTGTGTCTTTTGCTGGTGATAGGTTAGGGCTTTGCATCCTCTAAAAGTACTCTTTTATTGATCTGCAACAAAGCTGTGGTAGGATTCTGCTTAAGTATGATTATAGTAGATTTCAAAGAGATTCTATGGCCTTCTCTATACAAGAATTTCCCTTTCCTTATGCTGACATAAACTCTAACTTTAATCTTTTTGTTCCAGATGTTTCAGATGCCCTGCAATAAAATGCTGGAATTCTGCCATGAAATCCTCCATGGAAAAAGGAGCTGTTGTTCTTACCATTACATGCAGGTCACCTCTGGCTTCTCCTGGGTCAGAAGGTTGTCTTATTACATGAGTGGTAAAGGGCTGCTCTTCCTCCATGGTTATCACTCAGCTGGTCCCTTTGTAGTCTCTGTGACTGTACTGCTGGAAGTAAATTCCATCTTTTTAAATCCTCCAATAATACATAGTACACTGAATGCTCACTTGGGTCTCTGGGCCACATTGACACATAGGTAGGAAAGAGCCTCCCTCATGGAAACATAAAGACCCAAGGCCAGCACATTGCATGTGTCAGCCTTGGGGTGGTATATTATCCTCTGAAGGCACCGGATGTTTATCAACCTTGTTGTTCTATGTGTTGCTTAGAGGTGAAATATAAAGAGAGAAAACTTGAAAGCTATGTGAGACGGCACTAAAAGTGTAAGGGACAGAGAAGTGTCTTTGATTGATGGCACCACTCACAGCCTACTGGAATCTGAGAGGTTACCCTGTCTAGGTGGACACTCAGCTGAGAGGGAGAAGGACAACTGACAATTGCAACTGTGCTGAAGCTGAATCTCTTCTTCTCAGAAGGTGGATGCCACAGTAAGAGGATGGCTTTGTCCTCTGTGCTTCTCTACAAGGGCTACACACTCTGGCAAGGACTTCTGCTCACTGGTAAGACTACCTACTCTCTGAGTGTAAAGTGAGGGAAACTCAGAAGTATTATGGAGTCTTGTAAATAGGAAAGGAGACCCAGAAAAAGATCAGGGATTCTGTTTTCAATCATAGGGCAGAAGGTACAGTGATGTACAGAGACTTAGCAGCCGCAAGCTTTCATCAGATAGGAGGTGATGATGGAAATGAATTGTTCCAAACACTTAATATTCAAAGTCAGCCATATTGGCTGCCATTTTATGAAGTCGAATTCCCATCCATGACAGGTGACTCTCCAAACACAAATCAAAGATTGGTGGGCCAGGGAGGTTGTTCAGTGTCCTGATATACAACCTAAAATTAGTCCTCAACTCCCATATAGTAGATTGAAAGAAGAGACTCCTAAAAGATCAACCTTGCCCTCCAGACAGGAGCTGGCATATGTGCTTGCAGATGTGCACACTGGGTCATGTGCCTCTACACAAACAAAATTGCATGGACTGGCACATGTGTGTTAGGGCATGTCCTTCCCAAATCCTCTCATGCAATACATAAGTAAATTGGAGATCATCAAATCACACTTGAGTACAATTATTGTCATCATTCTAAACCTGAGAAGTATGGAGATAAATCCATGGTCACAGTCCTGCTTTGTTCATTTCATCGTCCTTCCCTCCCTCTGTCGCTTCTTCCTTCCCCTCCCTTCTTCCCTCCTTCCCTTCCTTCCTTCCTTCCTTCCTTCCTTCCTTCCTTCCTTCTTTTCCTTCCTCACTGTTGTATGTCTTTTTCAAGAACTAAACCTTCCTGAGAGTTCATGTCCTCACAAAACCTTGGTTAAAATGGAGTAGAAATCAGATTATCTGGGACTTGAAGACTCAGGTTGTCTAGAAACACAAAGGGAATAGAGAAAATGTCAGAAAGTAAGGACACTCTAGAGGAGGATGTCAGAGAAGCATGGTGCCCCACACCAAACACTCCATGTGAGGAGGGATATGGGGACACTGTAAGGGGAGTCAGGAAGACACTGGAGCAAAGAACCCCATAGAGAGGAAAGGACACAGTTAAAGACTTTAAAGGAGTGGAAGCCATATTCTTCACCTCCATCAAGGGGGTAAATACATATCTACCCTTACACCTAAACTGAGTAATGAACACACTGAGCAATGTTGATTCTTTTTCTCTCTTGATGTCTAGCCTCCCTTCTAACCTGCTGGCATCTGTCCACCACTGCCAAAGTCACTATTGAGTCAGTGCCATCTCCAGTGATTGAAGGGGAAAATGTTCTTTTCAGTGCCAAAAATCTACCAGAGAATCTTCTTGCTTTTGCCTGGTACAAAAGAGTGAAGTCAATGAGGTTCGGAATTGGACTATTTTCCCTGACCTCTAATCTAAGTGCAACGGGGCCTGGATACAGTGGTAGAGAAACTTTGTATCGCAATGGATCCCTGTGGCTCACAAATGTCACCACGAAGGACAAAGGATTCTATACCCTAAGAACAATAAATAGAAGTGGAAAAGTTGTATCTACAACAAGGATGTTCCTACGTGTGTACAGTAAGTAAATCATTGTAAACTCTGGGTTCTGGATGGGCTAAACCCAAAACATCAAACCTAGCCTGTAACTATATCTCCTCTGCATTGTGTTCTCATGTTGGGGTTTGAGCATTTGGGGCAGGGCACACAGGGTGGAGAATGACTTCATTGAACCAGTCTTTCATTTGATGTTACCTTGCAGGCAGCTGGGTGTAAATTGGGTAACTCAGCCTAGGGTATCACTGTCTAGACCTTTGGGGTTCTGGAAAACAATGTGTCCTTGAGAAAGTCTCCAAGGGACAGAGTGGGCCTAGTTGAAAATGCAGTGGGATACTCACAGAAAGGTGAGCCACAGGAATCTCTGGTTGACATCCTCTGTCCTGACTCAATACCAGGTATCCCTGAGAAAAATTTTACTTGCGTTACATTTTTACTTCCTGATGTCAGTGAAAAGTTCTTTTTGACAGTTGAAATCAGGTGACATGTGCATGCAGCTAGTGCACTGTAAAGAATGCCATCTTTATTTGAGATCACAGGTATCTCCTGAGACTCAGCAGGGATAACAGAGTTCAAAGGTGCACAGGCCATAAAATAAATGTCCTTATGTGCTTATGAAATTCCCAGGAAGGTCATAGTTGTGAAGGATAGGGACAGATGATGTGGATCCTCCTGAAAATTGTTCTCTGGGATCCTGCTCAGGAAATTCTCCCCTGGAGACAAATGTCTAGAGCCTCTGCTGGCATGGACAGTCCCCCAGATGTGAGCTGCAGTTCCACCAGTGCTTATAAGGGATGGCAGCAAGATGCAGAATCAACATTCAGAAAAGCATTAACCTAAACCAGGAACTTACATTTTATCCTGGCTTTTACTTCTGTCACTACAGATTTGAAAGTCAAGGACACTGTTTTCTCAGACCTACTGTCTGCTTCCTGTAACTACTGTATTGATAAGTTCTTCATTTCTGTAGCGTTTTTGGGAAAGATAGCATAGGGAAAGATAATCTACGGGAATCACCTAGACTAAAGTCTAATGGAACACAGAAACCCCAGGACAGACACATAACACAGGTTAGTAAGCAGAGGAAATGGGAACATTGTATTGTACCTCCACATGGACAGTAGAATCCACACCGTCTTCCTATGACTCAGGTCTCCTATTCCCACTCAACCAGGATTTGAGATGCCAGACACATCTGCTCCTGGGCCTTTGTCCTGAATCTGAATCATGACTAGTGATTGCAGTGAGAATAGCTTTGTCCCTTTCCTGTGTATCTTGCAACTGGTCCCTTTGAAGCCCTCACAGACTTTTCTGTCCCCTTTCTGCCAAGAGTATATTCCATCTTTAAAGAACATTGAAATCAGAGGGTATACTGTGTATGTAGTTGGCTTTGTGCATTGTACAGGAAATGCAGAGATCCCCTCTTTGGTACTGACAGACCAAGGCCAGGACACAGCAGATGTTAACTCTAGATTATACAACTGTTCTCTCAAGACATAGGAATGCTCATCAGCCTAGCTCACAGTGTGTTCTAGAGGAATCAAACACAAGGACAGAAGAGAGGGAAACAAGATAGCCCTGAGAGAAGAGAGGGCAGGGCAGTGTTTTGAACACAGACCCACCTACAGCCCATGACACTCCTGGAGGTACTCCTTCCTAGGAAGATGCTTAGCTCAGATGGGGGAAGGACAGCAGAGTTTAGGACCTGTGCTGGAGCCGAAGAACTGCAGAAAGAGGACATATAGTGCCACAAAGACCAAGGATAGATGATCTGTATCCCTCTGCAAACTGCACACTACCTCTCATGGGCTCATTCCCAAAACTGAGAACTCACATTGATAGTGTGTGAGAGTAGAGGGCCGAATTACCATTTGGAGTTTCCTAAAAGGGACAAGAACCAGAAAGGAGTCTTGACGTTTGTAGTAGAGAAGATACAAGAAAGCAGTTGCTCAGGAGCAGGAAGTTCTCAGTGAATAAGACATGGTAAGTGAATGGGGAGAGATTGATCTCATCCAAAGTTATGCACTATGACCACAGTATTCTGAAGACTGGCATTCTCAGTTATGGCTTCCCAAAGGAAAAAAAATCAAGTTTTTGCTGATCAGTGGCATGGCTTAATGGATATAGGTATTCACTTCATTGTCAGATGAACAGAGAAGCAAGGAAAACAAGTTTTTCTCTGAAGACCAACTAAGTACTGTGTCCTGAACCCATGCCCCTCACTGAGACATGCCTTTGCACACAAACTCTCACACAAATAAAATTTGTAAATAAGTTTCCAAAAGCAAAGCCAATGAAACAATATTTCACTGTATAATCCAATCCATAGGCTCCAAGGACATTATTCATTCATTGATTCTCTACAGGTATCTGAGATTTTTTTTCAGGCAGCATTTTATTTTAAAATTATAGGACAAATTCCTCTAAGGTGCTAGGTCAAATGGACTTGAAGTTAAACAATAGCTACAATGTGAAGTACAGTTTTGAGTGGACCACAAGAGAAACAAAACAACAACAAAATCAGAGATTGAAGACAGAGGGTATGGAGGAAAAGAGGTTGGGCAGGCATCACCCCAACACTCTTCTACAATGAATGAGAGCAGGGGTCAATGGACAATGAGCCTGCCATATAGGAGAGAGTACCATATAGTGAAAATGACTATTTTGGGGACACTGATAACATAGAGGTCATGTACTAAACTCCACCAAGTAGGAAAGGGAGACACTTTCCCAAACACCTAGACTGAGAATGAACACAGCTGCTCAGTACAGAGGGACTCATCTTAGCAAAAGACAAAGGTCCCAATATTGATGGATCTCTCTCTTCTCTTCCAGGCTCCCTTTTCACCTGTGGGCGCCCTCACCCCTCTGCCCTGCCTACTATTGAATTAGTGCCGCCCAATTTTCCTGAAGGGGAAAATGTTCTTCTACTTGCTCACAATCTTCCAACAAATCTTAAAGCCCTTTTCTGGTACAAAGGGGTGACTGCGCTCAGGAAGTTTGAGATTGCCCGACATATAAGAGCCCCAGATTTAAGTGTGCAGGGACCTGCACACAGTGGTAGAGAAGCATTGTTCAGGAATGGATCCCTGATGTTCTACAATGTCCTCTGGAAAGACAACGGATTCTACACCCTACGAATTCTGACTACAGATCTGAAAACGGAAATAGCACACGTGCAGCTCCAGATAGACAGTAAGTGATCCTCTGTCATTGTTCAGTGCTGGGTGCAGCTCATACACACAGGACTGTCATGCCTGGCATCTATCTGCCTACCTCCTCTCTCTGCTGTGTCCCCGTGTTGGGAATTGAGCATTCAGTGCAGGACACCTAAGGTAGAGACAAACTGTCACAGATCACACTTTGTAGTGTGACTCCACTCTGTATCCAGGAACACATTGATGGAAAGCAATTCAGCATAAGATGTCAGACTATGGTCAGTATCTTGGATTTATATATGTATGTGAGGAAACCATGGCATCCTCATAGAGAGGTGAGCCCAAGGAATCCATGGTACCTGTCATGTGTTCCAGGCTTCATTGCCTATATCCCAGGAGATTATTTGTCCAGGACTCAATTCTTATTTATCAGAGCTAATAGGGAACAGCGCTTTTTGGCTACCAAACTGGAGAAGGTCTTAACTCCAAATTGAGAGTGTCCTAAATAAAGTCTAGGAACTGGTGCAGAGTACAAGGAGGAGTGCTGCTTAGTGATTTGCTCCTAATGTCTCTGTCAGCTTTCTTTCTTTCATCACTCAATATGAATAACTCAAGGATGGAACTGCCTGCAGTGAGATGGACTCTCCGAGAATAATCTCCCATTAAAAATATACAGTAGATACTACAGGCTTGCTCACGGGTCAATTCGACAGTGGCATTTCTAATTGAGTATCCCACCTTCCAAACGACATTTGCTTGTGTCCAGTTGACATAAAGCCAGCCATCCTAGTATCTGAGACTTTTCTATGACCTGAGCCTACCAAGAAGACCAGGCTTCTCCTGACTTCACCCAGCCTAGTATAGTGAGATTCAGAGCAAAGCACAAAGCACATCTAGTAACTGATGTCAGCACTTGTCTGGAGCCATAACACACTGGAAAAGAAAGGTCTGTAGAGTTCAGTGGAGGCATTATCTAAAATTGCACTGTTCATGAGTGTGATGAGTGTGTACAGTGCCTGATTGAAGGCATTTAGACAACCACAGAGGGAGCTCCTTGCAGAGGAAATGACACATTCATAAGCACTGAGAGAATGGAGGTTGTGTTTCTGACCTCTACATTGAAGGATGGACATACCCACACCTGTATCTCTAGTCTGAAGGATGAATCCATCTGTTCAGCACAGAGGGTGCCATCTTCCCACCAACCCAATCTTCTTCAACTGATGACTTTTTTTCTCTTCCAGCCACCCTTTCTACGTGTTGTAGAGATCTCACCTCTGCTCAAGTCACAATTGAATCAAAGCCTCGCTATGTTGCTGAAGGGGGAAGTGTTCTTCTCTTAGTTCATAATCTGCCAGAAGATCTTCAAGCATTTTTCTGGTACAAATCGGTGTATAGGACAGACATCTTTAAAATTGCAGAATACAGCAGTGCCATAAAATCCACCATCTGGGGGCTTGCACATAGCCAAAGAGAATTGGTGTACACCAATGGATCCCTGCTTCTCCAGAATGTCACTAATGAAGATGCAGGATTGTACATGCTAGAAACTTTAAACAGAGACTCGAAAATTGAAAAAGCATTTGTACAACTCCATGTGAAGAGTAAGTGACCCTTTATGGCTTCCAGATGTTGGTTGTGGCTATCCTACTTCATACACTGAACTGTCAGGACTGGTGTGTGTGTGATCCTATTTCCTCAGCATTGTGTCCACACACAGGGGTTTGGGCACTTACTGAAAGAGAGAGGGTAGACAAAGTGAAACAGATCAGAGCCCTTCACCTTTTGTCTCCACCTGCAGAGAGAAGAATGTGTACTAATACCTCAGTACAAGAATTTCAGCCTTAGTGCAGACACTTGGAGCTCTCACCTTGCCCACAACACTAACAGAGACTCTGTGGGATTCATGCATGTACTGGATGAGGAAGTCATAGGGTCCTTACAGAGAGTGCCAGGAAGTCCTTGTTCGAAAACTTTGTCCCCAGCTTTTCTCGAGATGACACTGGGCAGCTTTTTTTCATTACCTGGCCTTAATTTCCTGTTTTTGATGATAAAGAACAAGTCTTTACTGACAGTCCAAATCCTATTTAGTGTGAAGCCAACTGTGCAATGACCTGGGAGCTGAAGTTAGATAGGTCACATGGTCATTTCCTTCTTCTGAATGAAAATGTTCAAGTTCCTGAACCATTAGCCAATTATTCTGATGGGTTTGTGAGACTTCACAGGAATATCAATGTCCTGAAAAGTAGAAACAGAGGAAACAGTTATTCCATGCTCCTCCTTGTTCTCAGGGGTCAAACCTAGTTAATTCTCTTCTTTGGGTAAGTAATAAAAGATGATGTTAATTTGACCAGCTCCCCCATCCCACGGTCAGGTCACTGCTCATAACTAAGCCTAACTCACAGAAGCAGTGATCATTTACAGTGTGTCTAATTAAAGGGAAATACACACTCTCAGTGTGTGAATCAGGGTCAAAATGCAAGCTATATGTATAGTCTCAGGTCCATCTTCTCCCTCTAGGAGGCTTTATTAAGTGTGAAGTCCTAGAGGGGTGGTTGAGCTCACTGAATGACCAATGTCATTTGGTCCCCTGTCTTCACAGAGCCTGTGACACAGCCCTTCGTGCGACTCTCTGACACCACAGTCACAGTACAAAGCTCTGTGGTCCTCACATGCTTCTCAGCTGACCCTGGAATCTCCACCCATTGGATCCTCAATAAGAAGAGTCTTCAACTCACAGAGAGGATGAAGCTGTCCAAGACAAAGTGCCAACTCACTATAGATCCTGTCAGGAGAGAGGATGCTGGAGAGTATAAATGTGAGGTCTCCAACCCAGTCAGTTCAAAGATGAGTCTTCCAGTCAGGCTGACTGTGAGGAAAAAATTACTTCTTTCCTCTCATACTATAGCAGAGTGGGGAACTTCCTCATCAAAGGGATACAAAGTGGAGAAAAGTTAAGTCGTAAAAATTGTGAGCTACCATTCCGGAACAACCTATGATGATTTATGCTTATTCTCTTGTGATGAGTGTACACATGGATAGGTCAGGATTTAAAGTGAGACTCATTTCCCAAAGAAAATTAAGATGTCAATATAGTCAACATAATTGTAAAGAGGTTAAGAGCATAGCTTTTGGATCAAATATATATCCAATCCTCAGAATCCATGGAAACTAACTTCAGGCATCCCAAACTTCTGGATGCCATGGTTCCCTTGTTAAAGTGGTGCAGTGTTTGCCTAGAGATTAACATCCTCTCATGTGCTCCAACAGTTTCACCAATACCAATGTTTTCTAGACATCAGTCATCCATGTGAAATGAGGAAGAGTGACCAAAACCATGCTTCATTTCCAAAGTATCTATCTCTAAACCTATACCATTCTCTCTAGTCATGTATACCCCATCTACTTCTGTCTCTGTGCATATGACAAAACAGGACATTTAATGTGGGAAATATTAGTTTATGGAAGTACTGGTCAGGTGGGTGTGTTTGATCACCAGTTCCAGAAGCTTCTGTGGTATCTTCATTATTTTCTCCAAATAAGTTCATGTCATCTGCAGATATATTTTACAGTGGATTGATTGGCTACCTTTCATTAATTTGGTTTGCCTAATTGTTCTATCTAAGACTCCTAAGGGAATCCTGAAGAGAAGTGGTGACAGCAAGCATTCTTGTATTGGTCATGGTCTCAGAGAGAAAGCTCTCAGTGTGCCCACTGAGTAAAGAGTTGACTATAGGTGTCCATATATCCAACTACTTCACTGACCTGTGTTCCACACCATGTCTGGCTGTTTTAATCATTAAAAAAGTTCATTTTTATCAAATGTCTTTATTGATTTAGTGTTACGAGTTTCACATTGAATCAGTTTTGTGATTCTTCTTCCATCTCTGTAGGTTCAGGGCCTCTAGGAATCTATCTGCTTTATCTAGATCATTCAACAGTTAGCAAAAGTATTGACTACTCATGGATCTCAGTATTCTTTTTTTCAACCTTTTTATTTGAATTAGAAACAGGATTGTTTTAGAATAGGCTTTATGGTCTCCAATTTCACCTTTAGTGTTAATGTTAATATTTTGAAAGAAGCTAATCTAATTTAAGATTGTTGATACTGTTAATAATTTTGAAAAACCAACTTTGAATTCAATGATTGTCCCCTATTTTTATTTGTTTGTATCACTATTTTAACCTACCGAGCAAAGGCCATAGAGGATCAATCCTTTCCTGCTCACTCCCCATGGTTTTCTTAGTTGCTCTTTCTATGTTAAGCCCAGGACCACCTCCCTAGAAATGGCACCACCCACAGTGTGCTGGGCCATCACACATCTATCAATAACCAATGAAGCACTCCATAGACATACGTGCTGTGATCCAGCCACCGCCTGGGTTCAGGTCCTTAGCAGGGAAGGGTTATTGGCACAAAGAAATGAATTGTCCAACCACCACATGAGTCTCTCACATGTGGTCAACCCTGAATAGACCTAGCCATCTTTATTTATACATCAACAAAACAAGAATATTTCCCCCATACTAACAAACAAGTTTTTCCCATCCTCCAACATTAATATCTGGCAAAACCAAATATGTCAAATATGTTTTTCCCAACTTTTACATCAAAAAATCTTTGAAACCAAAACAACATTTATCTTGCTAGCTTGGCCAAATCCTGAGCCAAGTACATCTTGTTACAAGATTAAATGTGATAATCAGACACATATTTTACAGAACAATACACTTTAAAATGTATTTAGAGAAATAAGTGTGATTTGCCTCAGATCCTATCAGTATTGAATTATAACAGTTCTAGAAGTGACAGCTGGCATCCCGAGTGAAAACACCTGAGAAACAACAGCTTCTGAAGAATGTTAGGGCAAAATAATTGAGAAAAATTGGGTTTCCGAGAATGACCACATCTGTCCCATGCATAATTGGCGAAATGATATTAAATCACCAATATTATAAGAGAAAAGACCACATGCAGGCTGAAAAGTCCCAGCAATATTCTGCTCTGGCCCTGAATATGAGGGTCATTACTGAGTAAGACTGTCCCCCATGGGCTTTTGCTTCATCAGAAGACCCATTGTAGAAACATTCATATACTGATCTGAAACTACTCGGCATGTCTCCCAGCAGATACTCATAAGGTAAAATAACCAAGGCAATTCCTTGACATTTCAGGAGTTTATAGCTTGTGTCAGGGACAGAAAGTTGTCAGCATACCTGTCAATCAGACCTGGTGCATCAGGCCTGTTTCAAAAATTCCCACACTTAGTTTCTAGAGGTCACATCATCAGTATGCTCCTGAACATCAAGAAAGATCTCTACATGGTCCAAGCAAATTAGGGAAGGGATGTTAACACCCAAGGGAATAAAAGGTAGCTCTGGTGCAAAACATGCCTGAATTCTTAACACTCTGACATCATTCCTACATCCATGCTTCATTCTGAGGGACCAGTGGCTCACATTCGTTATCATGAACCCTCAGAGCAGAACGGATCAAATTGTGGACCCACCGAGCTGAAAGGAGGTCTGCTCCTGGTCTCTAGGCTGAGGTTTCTGTTCACACATCACATCCTGAGGAAGGCTTTGAGGCTCCCCGGGGAAGCACCATCAGAAGTATCATCACCACCTATCTGCAGTGTAGATAAGCTTTGGAGGCCAATGGCCCATGCTGAGCAATGCTGATCAGTGCATCCTGAGGAACACAGCACATTGGGCTACATGGCCATCCATTGTTTGTCTACCTTTGAGCTCTGCACATCAGCTCACATGTGACAAAGATTGTTTCTCCAACACTACACTGGAGGCAGCACTATCTCTGAGCCCTCAGATGCCCCTGCATCTGTCTGGGAGTCACCTTCTCATATATTTTCTGTGGACTCTGCTTGCCAGGGAGCTGAGAAGTCAACACTAGTGGAAAGAGGTCCTTGGAAGGGTCAGAAGTCTTAAGCAAGGCAATCTGAATGGTAATTTATACACAACCACAAGCACCAACTCCAGCCCAGTGAAGGGTGAAGACATGTTAGCATTAACACATGAACCTGAGACTCAGAACATAGTTCATCCTGTGGGGACTAAGTGGTCAGAGCCTCTCAGGACTTTCCCTTTTTCAGTGTCATTAGAAGTTACATGGGAAACTAGGAGTGTGGAATCTGGAACTCAGTGAGAGCAAAACAATGTGACTTTGTCAATCTGTGTGTTGCCTGTAAATTGTATTCTATTCATGGCCAGAATTAGACTACTCATTTCCTT
The DNA here is from genome assembly GCF_003668045.3 of Cricetulus griseus. Lineage (NCBI taxonomy): Eukaryota > Metazoa > Chordata > Mammalia > Rodentia > Cricetidae > Cricetulus > Cricetulus griseus. The sequence goes on along the minus strand of NC_048602.1, from coordinate 12,164,535 downwards.
TTGGGTTTCTTGAGCCAGAACCACTCATAGGAACACCTAGGTTGGCCCTGTCTTCCTGGGATAGCTTCTGCATATTCAGCCAGACCAAGCTTCAGCCAGACCAAGC